>NC_092413.1:213862100-213922100 GCF_040894005.1 Engystomops pustulosus
TTAAAAGACTAATAATAATAATTGGATGGTTGAAAACTACAGTTAATGCATCATTAAATAGTATAAGATTATTAAATGCATTAACAAAATAGTAATTATAATAAAAAAAATAATAAGATATCAGTAAAGCAAATAAAAAGAAAATATAAATTTAAACTGTGAATAACATATAGGAGATTTTGATTAACGAATGATATTTAATAAAATTTTATATATGTAAAATATATATGTATTAAAATAGGGTAAAATAATGATGATGATGGTGATGGTAAGATAATATATATAATATAATATAAGATGATATTATAATAATAATAATAGAAAAAAATTATGACAGATAATAAACGAAATGAAAGAAAACAGAGAATAAAAACATTAATAACTAGAAGAAGAATATATATATTTAAAAAAATAATAATATTTTTTTCTGATTAAAATGAATTTAATAAAAATCTGATAAAACACAAATCACATCCTATATAATTATATTTTATTGTACTGAATGTCACAATATATGATATGATTATTACTTAAATATCTGTTTGTTTAAGAATTATATACTAATGTTATATAACTGTTGTGATTGTAATTTATCTTCTTGTTATTAGTTCCCTATCAATAGAATCAATAACATTATTCTACATAATGTCAATATTATGACTTGTGTGTGACCTCATCAGCAGCTGTTTCGTGACAGTGTGTCAGTAGAGATGATGCTGTGGCCTGTGCAGCCTTCTTGTCTTGATGGCAGGATCATTCCCAATGATTTTTTAATGTCTACTTGGAATGTGGATGTGTTAATGTAGCGAATCTTTCTCATTATTGCTTTTATTGATTGCTCATTGACCAGCCCCTCCAAATCGTATTAACCCCCCTCTGCCAATACGTATTAGTAGCTGTTAAGTGCCCCTTCCATTATCCCCCCAGTATCTGCCCCCTGATGGGGGCTCTAATGGACCAGGGCCCCTGACTATGTGGCAGTAATGGCTCAAGGGGGGCTCATACAGAAAATTAGCCTTAAACGAGCTCTGGAGATCTGCCATTTGTCAGGCTGCTCCCTGCTCTGCTCTCGTTACTGTCTCTATTGGGAACAACTCATTTCCCCCTTAACTAAATGACATCAGTGAAGCTGAGAGAAGCTGCAGCATAACCAGGGGGGAGGAATAGGGACAACCAGGGTGGCACTACAAGTCCCAGCATGCTGCCACACCTCTCCTCTGCGCAGGGGAGCGCTACCTACTAACTATGACTTATTGGGGGGTTTATAAGTCTGACACTTCCATGGCACAAAATCTCTGGAGAGGTGCGACAGTTTCCTGTACTTGGGATGCGTTCACACCTGCAGTTATTAGGTGCAAGAGAAGAAAGTGCGACATTGATAGTATTCTGCCCCCCAGTATATGTCCCCATCACTTTCAAGCCACAACATGCCAAAGCACAAACCTAGGAACTATGATATCACAGGAGAAGTGGGGAACCAAGTGTGACATCACTGTATAGAGCCCCCAAATATGTAAATATGTGTCCATTACTAATCATCATGACTGTATCCTAAGTCACAACCTAAGACTTATTATATGGAACGAAGAATCACAAAGTGGAGGACCAAGTGTGACTCGTCCTGTCTACACCACAGTCCTCCAACTACTACCACCAATATGTGTTTCATCACTGTACAAGACAAGGTTATATCTAAAGTCCCATCATAGCACAGGAGAGGTTCTGGACCTAGGACTTCTGATATGGAAGGCAGTATCACATTGTGGAGATGCAGGTCTGATATGTACTGTGTACGTCCCCAAAATTTGTGTTTCATCACTTTTAATATCTAAAGTCCCATCAAGATACAGGACAGGTTCTGGACCTAGGACTTCTGATGTGGAAGGCAGAATCACAGAGTGGACAACCAAGTATACTGTATACAAATATGTGTCATCCCAAATAATCCTCATTTCTATCATATAAATCACCACAAGGCGCAGGGCAGGTTCCTAACTTAGGGCCCCTAATATGGAGGGCCACAAGTGTTACATTTATTGTATACAGCCCCCACTACCAGCAGAAATATATATGTCCATCACTTTATAATACAAGGCTTTATGTTCAGTTACAACCAGATACATGGAAGGTTCTGAATCTAGAACTCTTAATATGGAAGGAAGGGTCGCAGTATGGAGAGCCAGGTGCTACATTTAGTGTATACAGATCTGAAATCCTTTCTCACATATGTTTAAATAATTTTAATATTTTTGACTATGTCTGTCACAGCAAGGAACAGGACAGGTTCTGGACCTAGGACTTCTGATATGGAAGGCAGAACCACAGTGTGGAGAGCCAGGTCTGATATGTACTGTGTACACCCCCCCACATATATGTTTCTATCACTTTACAAGATGTGGATACATCTAAAGTCCCAACAAGGTACAAGACAGGTTCTGGACCTAGGACTTTTGATATGGAAGGTAGGATTACAGCTGCTACATTTATTATATACAGCCCTCCCTCAACCACCAGCAATACATCTTTCCATCACTTTAGACGACATGACTATATCTTAAGTCCCAACACGGTACAGGACAGGTTCTAGACCCAGGACTTCTAAATCACAGTGCGGAGAGCCAGGTGCTACATTTCTCTATACAGTCTTGTAGGTGTCCATCCTATATCTATATCTAAAGTCCCATCAAAGCCCAGGACAGGTTCTGGAGCCAGGACTTGTAACATGAAAGGCAGAATCACAGTGATGAGAACCAAGTGGGACTTAACTTCTGCCACTTATCATACAACTGATAGCAGTAGAGGGTCATAGACATCTGCTTATAAATACTGGAACTATAAGTCTCAGCATGTCTTACAACTCCATGTCACGTGTCTAATGCACTGCAGATCAAGTTTATATCACATGGAGACCCCTCTTTTATTACCCCCATACACCCCGTATTCCCTCTCCCCCTGATAATGCTGAGTATATGCTGGGGAGCCCCCACTGTAACCATACACCCCATAGCCCCCTGATAATGCTGAGTATATGCTGGGGAGCCCCCACTCTAACCATAAACCCCATATCCCTCCTCTGATAATGCTGAGTATATACTGGGGAGACCCCCACTCTATTACCCCCATACACCCCATATCCCCCCTGATAATGCTGAGTATATACTGGGGAGACCACTATTTTGTTACCCCCTACACACCCCGTATTCCCTCTCCCCCTAATAATGCTGAGTATATATTGGGGAGACCCCCCACTCTATTACCCCCATACACCCGTATTCCCTCTCCCCCTGATAATGCTGAGTATATACCGGGGAGACCCCCATACACCCCGTATTCCCTCTCCCGCTGATAATGCTGAGTGTATACGCATCGGTCGCGTATATTTGGCGCATACAGACGCCTATAAGTGCTGCAGCTGCTGATGAGGACGATGCAGATCTGTCACAGACAATTGTAACTGGTCTCTAGCGACACCTTCTCGTGATGGATCTGTCACATCGGTGGGGTCGGGCCCCTCCGTGTTATATCCGATATATGTGAATTGATACAATGAACATTCCATAGAATTATCTCTTCACATCTAGACATAATCTCCCAGCGTTTAACTCTTTCATTATTACAGCGATATCTATCGATCTGGTTGCTATCAGATTCTAGAGGGATGTGCATTGATTAAGGCGAACTCCGATCGTTCCCGACAAATATCGCACACCTTTGCTGGAACCTGCAGACTATTGCACGCTATTAAATGTGACAATAATCTGCCATTCGTACATTCTTTGGCTGACACATTTACTACGACCCCCCGAGGCCCTGCCTGGGACATGGAGGTGATAGGACGTGTTCACACTAGTGCTTGACAGAATTGCCGCAATTTCTTTTTTTATTACTGAAAAGGTTGTATCCAAAAATGTCAAATTTATTCACTAATTTTCTATTTTCTGGTTCCAGGACCCCAAATTGTCCTTTTAAATAGCTGGGGGGGTTAAATTCTTTTTGTATTTTTAGTAAAACTAATATTAGTTACTTTAGTTTGTTTCCATTTCTAAGTCATTTTTTTAGAATTTTCTTTTTCTGATCCCAGATTTCATGACTGATGTATTTATTTTTTTATCTATCTTTTTATTTCCAAATGTATTGACAAATTGACGTCAGAGTGACGTCAGTGATTATGCTACAAAATTAATTATGACGTGAACAAATGTTTATGAATCTCCTGCCCTTTCTCTTGTACCCAAATCATAATATTTGTGTCGAGGCCCAATTCTCTTTTTACAATTTTTTTTTTTTTTTTACTTTTTCTACCCTATAAATCGAAATTATTGCATTTATTATGGTTATAATTATTTTATCTGCCCCTATTCAGTGACATAATATGTCCCCAACAGGAGGTTGCATCTAAATACGGTCCTTGGCTACAAAAAAAAAAAAAAATCCCCCAAAAATATAGTGAAAAATCATGGCCCTACCTTCTGTCAGGTGGGTCATGTGACCTTTGGTTTTCATGTCCTGCCAAATGTGAATGGTGGACACCACATATGGATCCAGTATACACGTGGATGCCCCTGTGTCTGTGTTTTTCTTCCCATAGAAATATATGGGGTCTGTCAAAGACAATTTTTTTTATGTTTTTTTTTTTTCCCTCTTTCACATAATGCAGAGTTTTAGGACAAGTTCACACTAGTTGTTGTCTCTTCACATAAAACATAAAGAATCAGATGTGGAAAAACAAACTGATGTAATCTGATAAATCACTTGTGTAATCAGTGGCATAAAAACACTCGTGTGAATATGCCCTAAGGGTTCGGTTTTTTATGCTTTTTTTTGGTTCTCCTAAATTAAGGAGTAGGTCCAAAAACATGTCCCTTCTCTACCCTCCAGGGTAATTGTTTTCGGTTGGTCCGTGTGAACATGTCCTTATCAGAATAATTTAAAAGTAATATATAATAATAATAATAATAGTATAATAATATGATAATGTATACATAAAACAATATATTCTAGTTCTATATTAATTTATATATAAAAAATTATATTCTTACAATTGCCACTATTCAATAATATGAACATAGGGGGCGCTACACTACAGACCTGACAACCTGAAGGTGAGCAATAGCTGCTAAAATTAAAGCGCACCGGTGTGAACATGGATGATATAGCTGGAGGGATAGTAAGATAAAGTGATGATATACATTGAGGGGTGGGCGATGTTACTGTCAGGTCACTGGAATTTTTTTGGGATGGGAGAAAATGAAACAAAAACAGGAAAATCCTTCTGCTAGGGGAAAATGGAATTCAGTGGGCGAGAAATGGGAGTTTTTATATGAATTTGTATGTATGTGACTACAGGGGTGTGTAATGCTCATAGATAGATAGATAGATAGATAGATAGATAGATAGATATGAGATAGATAGAAGATAGATAGATAGATAGATAGATAGATAGATAGATAGATAGATATGAGATAGATAGAAGATAGTTAGATATGAGATAGATAGATAGATAGATAGATAAATGATAGATGGATAGATAGATAAATAGATAGATAGATAGATAGATAGATAGGAGATAGATAGATAGATAGATGATAGATTGATAGATAGATAGATAGATAGATAGATAGATTGATAGATAGATAGATAGATAGATAGATAGATAGATAGATGATAGATAGATAGATAGATAGATAGGAGATAGATAGATAGATAGATAGATAGGAGATAGATAGATAGATAGATAGATAGATAGATAGATAGATTGATTGATTGATTGATTGATTGATAGATAGATAGATCGTTGTTCTTTTATGTATATATGCCGATATCCATGTAGGTGTGTGAGGTATACATCAATTAACAAATAAATAAAACAGATAAATATTTATGTATAATATTTACATTTGTTACATTATTTCTGTTTCATTATTGATCCTATAATTGCAATTTTCTAGTAAGCACCTCCTGCCAGACAACCACAGAGAGCTGATGTATGTTTCCTACTACATATGCGCCAAAGCAAATCTGGACCTTGTCCTATGCAGCAATGCCGGGTCCCTGGATTAGGATATACAGGGACTGACATGGAGGGAGGAGGGAAATAAAAAGGTGAGATAGATAGAATAACAAGAAACTAGAGAGAAAGATGATATAGAAAAATAGATACATCGATAGATAGATAGTTAGATAGATAGATAGATAGATAGATAGATAGATAGATAGATAGATAGATAGATAGAAGATAGATAGATAGATGATAGACAGATATGAGATAGATAGATAAATACATGGATATGAGATAGATACTTTAGATACATAGATAGAAAGCCTTACGCCACATATGTGATATACAGAAATAAGATATTTATAGAAAGTTGATAGATAGATAGATAGATAGATAGATAGATAGATAGGAGATAGATAGATAGATATGAGATAGATAGATAGATAGATAGATAGATAGATAGGAGATAGATAGATATGAGATAGATAGATATGAGATATGTATTAGACATGAGATTTATTGATCAACACCAGATGGAAAGATATTTTATAGATATGTGATAAGTAGATAGATATAGGGTATATAGATGATATAGATATGATAGATAGATAGATAGATATGAGATAGATAGATAGATAGATAGGAGATAGATAGATAATAGATAGATAGATAGATAGATAGATAGGAGATAGATAGATAGATAGATAGATGGATAGATAGATAGATAGATAGATAGATAGATATGAGATAGATAGATAGATAGATAGATAGATAGATAGGAGATAGATAGATAGATAGATAGATAGATAGATAGATGGATAGATAGAGGATAGATGATTGGTAAATAGACAGACATATGGAATATATAGATAATAGATTGGGAGTTAGATAGACGATATATAGATGATATTTAGATGAGAGATAGATAGATAAATAGATAGATAGATAGATAGATAGATAGATATGAGATAGATAGATAGATGATAGATAGATAAATAGATAGATAGGATATAGATGATATATAGATGATAAGAGACAGATAGATAGATATGAGATAGATAGATAGATAGATAGATAAATAGATAGGATATAGATAGATAGATAGATAGATAGAAGGATAGATAGATAGATAGATAGATAGATAGATAAATAGATAGGATATAGATAGATATGGGATATATAGGTGATATATAGGTGATATATAGGTGATAGACAGTCAATCATCCATCTAGTTGTATGTAATTCTTCCCGTTCTGTAGATACATTGTACCTGTGTTATGTCTCCGCAGCTGATGCTATAGATTATATATTTGTATATTATGGGATAATCCATGTGACAATAGACTCCGGGGCTCCGCTAATTCTGAGGGATTGTCAGCAAATCCTCATTGTCAGTGTCAGGCATCGCCAGTGTTTGTCACACAAGGAAAAATGAATAGAAGGCAATAAGCCCGAAATGACTTATTGTAATTACATTTAATTAGTTTAATGAGTTAATTATTTTGCTTACAGCTGTACGAGAGACTGCAAACATTTGTTAGGAGCGCTCCCTCACTAGCAGCGGCCATATCCATCACAATTTCCATGTGTTTGCCGTCATTAAGCCATAATGGTCGCCAATTCTCCGGCTTGGGGGGGGGGGGATTCACTTTATCTTTCAGACATATTTTTAAAGGGGATTGAAAGTGGAATCTAAATAGTCACTGAAAACGTGAAAAAAATATTCTACTTATATCCAGGAATCTCTGTTGATATTTATTTCCAATCAAATCTTATTGGATCGTTTGCAATTCCTGATTTTTTTTATCAAAGCCGCCATTTTGAATTCTTAAAGGGACACTTCAAAAATTATTTTCTCTGAAACAATGAGGTGACATTGTATTTAGAGCTCAATATTCAACAGTGTAATGACTAGTAATGGGTAGCCATGAGGAGAATACCTACCTTTCTTGATGACTGACTGGTCCAGCAGATTCATGGCGTTATTAGCATCTTCCACTGACTGTGAATATAAACCGAGAGAGATTAACAGCCGCACTAGGAGGGATATTAAAGATAATATCTAGAAATATCTATAAATCATGAGATGTGCTGCAGACATTTCCATTTATATGAACCCGCCAGGACCCTGTATATTATTGCTGCGCACATATGGACGACGAGATGAAATATCTGCAGATACTGAGAATAATAAGAAGAAGATGAAGAGTCATTTTCTTATCTTGTTAAACATTGAATTACACAGAGGACCCTGCGATCTATGGGCTCTGCATAATGTACAGGGGGGAGGCCTAAATACATTCACATTTACATAGCAATAAATCTCCCCGTGTATTGGAAGCCGATGGAAGCAGGTCGTCTGGATTGCTATCGATTCGATTTGATTGCACTAGATTTTTTGGGGGGAGATTGAACTGGGTAATAAGCGATGATTGCTTAATGATTTGTGTAGAGATGAGGGGGAGGGGGAGGGGTGTAACATGAAGTCTGGAACATGAGAATATTGTAAATATTGTTACTATGATCATTATTATAGGCTCATTTCATGTTGATCCTTCTATTACTATTACTTATTATTACAAGTGTCATTATTTTAACTGGTTATAACCAGGTACTATAATAATAATACTACTACTAATAATAGTACATATATCATACATATTATTATTATTAATATTATTATTATTATTATTATTATTATTATTTTATAGTACCTGCCTGGTTATAACCAGTTAAAACAATGATACTTGTAATAATAAGTAATAGTAATAGAAGGATCAAAATGAGCTTATAATAATGATCCTAGTAACAATAATCACAATATTCTCATGTTCTAGACCTCATGTTAATTATTATTATTATTATATTTAAATTAATTTAATTTATTATCTAGTTGTCACTAGATATAATTATTCTTTATAACTATTATTGTTACTTGATTGAATTTTGATCTTGTTATTTCTGGGTATTATTATTACCGGTATTATTATTTTAATATTTTTATTTTTTATTATATTATATTACTATATTATAATTATATTATAATATTTTTATAATTATTATATAATTGGATTTTGATTAATTATTAGTAATGGACTTTTATATTATTTACTTTTAGAGTTATAAAATTCTAGTTAATCTAGAATAGATTCTAGCTAACTTCTATAAATTTTAGAATAGTTTTGAGTTAACCATAGTTACTAAGTACTATAATTATTTTTATTATTGTATAATTGGATTTTTATATGTAGGTTATTATACACGACTATTATTATTAAATGTAATAATTTTCATCAGAATTATTATAATTATTATGGAAATGGAATTTGATCTAGTCCAAAACGATACTATTATTATTATTATCATTATTATTATACAATTGTATTTAAGACCTATTTTTACAATTTATTTTAATGATAATATTAATAAAATAATAACAATAATAACAACAACAATAATGCATAATTTACAATGATCTCCTGTAATTACTATGTCCTATAGTAGTAGTATTCCCAGTACTGCTGATAACATACTAGCAACATAATGAACTATCTGGTATCAGAAAGAATATAACAGATATAACACCGGAATTAATGAAGTGGAACAAATGAAAGGAGGAAGACTGCAGACAGGACAGATCTGAGAGGGCGACCACATCGGTCACAATTGTGGAGTAATTTGCTTGTGTTAAATTTGACTAAGTGGATGCTTTATCGATTGCAGAGGTGTAATAGTTATGCAAAAAGAAAGAAAGAAATTTAGGCAGAGAGAAAGAGAGAGAAAAAAAAAAAGAAAGAAAGAAAGATTAAAAATTAAAAATAGGAGCAGGATAGATGAATAGAATGGAACTAAACTAATTAATAGATATGAGAGAAATAGATAAATATGGAGAGTTACATTGCAGAGAAAGTTGAGAAAGTATAAAATGGGTCTATATATTAGCTAGATAGACAGAAGCTAATTTGATAGATAGATAGATAGATAGATAGATAGATAGATAGATAAATAGATAGATAGATAGATGAATAGAAGCTAAACAGATAGAGAGATAGACAGAAGAGAAAGAAAGAAAGAAAGAAGAAAGAAAGAAATTGAAGGAAGATGAAATTGGGATGAACAAACAGAAATATAGTAGATAGGGACATACATAGCAAGATAAATAGATATTATATAGATATAAATAAATGAATAGATAGAGATAGATATGAGATAGATATATATATGATATATAGATAAATGATAGATAGATAGATAGATAGATAGATAGATAGATGATAGATAGATAGATAGATAGATAGATAGATAGATAGATAGATAGATAGATAGATAGATAGGAGATAGATAGATATGAGATAGATAGATAGATAGATAGATAGATAGGAGATAGATATATATGAGATAGATAGATAGATGATAGATAGATGATAGATAGATAGATAGATAGATAGATAGATAGATGATAGATAGATAGATAGATAGATAGATAGAAAGATAGATAGATATATAGATAGATAGATAGAGATAGATAGAGATAGATAGAGATAGATAGACATTTGCCATGTAAAAATATACTACTTATTATAATTATGACGATTGATTGATAAATAAATAGGGGGGTTCTGTGATGGAGACAATTGCTGCAGTACAGTAGCAGTGATCTGTGACTTTGCTCAGGGACTATGCTGGGAGTTGTAGTCCTTCAGCAGCCACAAGTTGCAGACCACTGCTACGATCCACCAGCTGTATATAGAAGTGTATAGGATATCATTGTAGAATCCACTTTAACCATTTGATCCCATTAGCAGGGGGTCAGCTCTGATTATCCCTCATCAGGGGTCAGATGTCAAAGGGCAGGTAGTCATGGCTGCAGGGCTGGCCCGGGAGGGGTTAACCCCCATCCCCTTGTCATAGTGTGGAGGGTGGGGGCAGGTAGGTGAACCCCCCTGTAACATGGGGAAGTTGTTGTAGTTAATGAGAAGAGTCCTGTCTGCTGCCTCCTGCCGGCTCCTCATGGAGGAGATGTGCCCAGCATGTCGGCTCCTAATAGTCACTCAGAGCATCGTAAAGATTTAATTAGGAAAGAAGATGCCACAAACTAGTGAGAGTTTTAATTACTACTGTACTCCAGCACTTTCTACCGGAGGGGGAGGGGCGGAGCACTGCTGGGGGTTGTAGTCGTGGCACTAATCCAGACCTGCCAAAGGAAACTTTTAGGTGAAGATTTTCCAGGAACAGATTGATATCAATTGTAACAAGTGGGAATGAGGGGATATGATGTTGTTGTCCTGTTGTGATGTGTCACAACGATCCCAAGTACCAAGAGCAGTCAGGACATGAAAGGGTTACCTATAGCTGGGGGGGGGGGGGAGACAGGCAATGCTTATAACCTTTTATATTTGTACATGTTCTGTAAATCGCTACGGAATATGATGTCGCTACATAAATAAAGATTATTATCAACATGTAATCTATAGGTGACCCCTGTGTGATACATTGTAGCCATGTGTGACATAAAGCTGGAACTTCTGGAGGGGGGGAAGGGAGGGGGGGGGGGTGCTGTCAAACAATCTTCCCCAATGTAAATTGTGGTGGAAGTAATAATAATCCTAATTATATACTAACGAGGGAGAAGACTACAAGTACAGGGGAGGGGGACATGTGCTGTCATAATCATAGACTGAGGGAGAGGTGGAATATTCAGTCTGTCCATCCAGTGTAGATGTAATAATAGTTATATATAACATAGGGCAGAGGTGTATGGGGTCAGAGGTCGCACATATGACGTATCAATACAAATGTATATAAAGCAAGTCATACATATACACAATGTTACAACATGTACAATTGTATTCAAACATCGTGTTAACTGTTTCTATCAATGTATCATTTCTTTCTTTCCTTCTTTTCTTTGCTTCTATCCATCGCTTTATTGTTTACATAATCTATCTATCTATCTATCTCATATCTATGTATCTATCTATCTATCTATCTATCTATCTATCTATCTATCTATCTATCTATCTATCTATCTATCTCATATCTATAAATCATCTATATATCCATATATCCATCCACCATAGATTTCTTTCTTCTTTCTTTCTTTTTCTTTCTTTCTTTCTTTCTTTCTTTCTTTCTTTCTTTCTTTCTTTCTTTCTTTCATTGTTTCTTCCTATATCTATCTTCCTACATGACTATCTTTTACTTCGGTTTATTAATCTACTAGTTTCTTTCTTTCTTTCTTTCTTTCCTTCTTTCTTTCTTTCTTTCTTTCTTTCTTTCTTTCTTTCTTTCTTTCTTTCTTTCTTTCTTTCTTTCTTTCTCTCTCTCTTTCTTTCTTTTCCTTTCCTTCTATACTTCTACTCTTGAACTTCTTTCTTTCCCTTTTTTAAATACATGTAGCTACCTTTTCCAATTCCCTTTTTTTCTCCTTAGTTTCTTTCCTTCTTTGCTGTACCCCTACCTACACATCTATCTATCTATCTATCTATCTATCTATCTATCTATCTATCAAATATATAGCACACTGTATGTATATATATATATATATATATATATATATATATATATATAATAATATAATTTAATGACGTACCTGTACGTCGTCCATGCCGGGGTGGCCGATGCCATGCAGGGACAGGCTATCCCCCATGCCGGAGTCCAGGCCATGGTGGGCGGAGTGCAGCAGGACGTCGGGTCGGCGCACTGAATGGTAGTCCCTCCGGGGGTCCAGTCCTGAGAGCTGGGGCAGGGAGGCCCGGGGCTGCGGTAGGAGAGATCCAGAGTCGGAGCTGACGTCCTGCCTCTGGCGCTGCCCCCATGGGTGCTGCTGTGGCTGGTGCAGAGGATTTAAGGAGTAAGGGTCGTTGACGTGGGAGTAGGGGTCCTGGCTCTGGTGGTAGGGCAGCGGCTGGTAAGGTGGTGGGAAGTATGGAGGCTGGAAGTCCGAGGATGGAGTGTGAGACAGCGGAGGGGCACTGGAGTACGGGCCCTGAGACACGGAGCCCAGCTGGGACAGGCGGGAGCTGTGGCTGGGCACACCGTCATGGCGGTCCTGGGGGCAAAGCAACAGCAGGAACACTCATCAGGACAATACATAGCAAGAAGGACAGTGACTTCACTCATAAAGACTGCACATCCAGAGAAAGCATCAAAAATACCATAAAAACTTCTCTATAATTCACCCTGGATGTGGCCTGAACTTCTACACAGAAACAACCAGATCAGTATTTTACTAAATATCCCGAATACAACATTACGATTCATCGCAGATGTTACACAGAGTCCTAAAAAATGAAACTTTCCCCCAAAAATAAATAGTTTGGAATTCAGCTACCAACATATTCTTTTTACAATAAAGTCAGAAAAGGAAATGAAAAACAAGGATAGAAATGGAGCAGAAAATTTGTAGAAGCAACAAATCCTTATCTAGGAAGGAAAGCAAATTCCAGAGGAAAAGAGCAAAAAAAAAATACTGCAAATGTGAAACAGATTTGTTAGACTCTTATTTGACGAATAAGCACAAAAAAATGTTAAGAATAGCTTAAGGTAAAATTAGTGTAGTAAATGAAATGACCAAAAACCTGAGTTTCATTGAATTTAACCTAAAATTACTTTAGTTAAATTTATTGTAAAAATGAGTTTCTCTGTATTCATCTGTTGTTAAAAAAACCCAAACATTTATTATTATTTTTTTTTTAATTAAAAAGAAAGATCTGATGCTAAATATATTATTGACTTTATTGAATTAAAAAGGATTTTGTTATTTTTAAAATAATGATTTTAAAATGAATGATATAATGAATACAACAGAGAATATTGCAGAACTAATCAATTATACAAAAAAAAACCTAACTTTTTTTTGTAAATAAAATACAAAATAAAAAAAATGAGTCGAAAAAATTGGTCCAAAATCAAACAAACAAGGATTGTGTATGTCATAAGGAAACTCAAAAAATGAAGGTTTCGAGCAGCAAATATAACATTCTAAATAAATACTAAATCAATGAAAAATAAATATTATTATTAATGATAATATTAATAAATAAAATAAATCTGGATACAGACAGTAATGATAATAAGAATATAAAAATAAGAATAGATTAAAAAAAATAATAAAACAGTAAATATATATATATATGGAATAATAATAAAATATATTATTTTTATATAAAAAGTGAAATAACATACAGAACAAGTATAAAGCAAACCTTTCACTTTACCCAACTAGAAAACCAGGGGGGATATAGGGGGGAAAAAGTCCATGGAAAAGAAGCTATTGCAAGGGGGGAAAAAAATCAGTCCATATCGCCCACAGCAATATCTGGAGAAGTTTTTTTTCTCCCTGTCTCCAGCTGATCCTGGTCCATTCCTAATAATAAGGATTGAGAGACAGAAAAGCCCAGCTGTGGGGCTGCACATCGCCTGGACATGACTACAGGGAGAGAAATGATGGAAGTCCATGCACTCACCATAGCTGAATAGGTGTGTACTAACATCTGGACACAGGGCCACTGAGCCTTCAAGGGTTAAATCAAATAAAAGGCTTTAATACAGGATGGAAAGCCTACAAGAAGATCCAAGTCTATCCATCAAATACTGGCTTGTCCTCTGTGTGTGTCCTCTTCCACCCAAGGCTGGAGGCAGACTGCTAGGACGCCCCTTCCCGGCTCTGCTCTACACCTCCTCACAGTCATTGATATTCATGACTATTAATATTACAGCTCTGCAGCTCCCCTGCTATTGTCACTGACTAGATGGAATCGGACAAGGGGGCGGGGCCTAGGAAGTCTGGCCTCAAACTTTACCACTGGAGGGAGGATGAACCTCTGACAAATAGAAGGAAATTATTGTGCACAGCTCAGCCTCTAGCGTAAGGAGTATGGAGTATATGGTATGGAGCATGAAGTAAGGAATATGTAGTATGTAATAAGGAGTATGGAGTATGGAATATGGGATAAGGAGTATGGAATATGGGATAAGGAGTAAGAAGCAAGGATTATAGAGTATGCAGAAAGTAAAATACACTATGGAGTATGGAGGATGAAGTATGGAATATGTAGTATGTAATAAGGAGTATGGAGTATGGAATATGGGATAAGGAGTATGGAATATGGGATAAGGAGTATGAAGCATGGAATGTGGAGTAAGGAGTATGGAATATGGAGTAAGGAGCAAGGATTATAGAGTATGCAGAAAGTAAAATACACTATGGAGTATGGAGTAGTGAGCATGGAGGATGAAGTATGGATTAAGGAATATGGAATATAAAGTAAGGAATTTGAAGTATGGGGTAAGAAGTATGGAGTATCTAGCATGGAGTGTGGAGTATGTAATATGCAATATGTAGTATGGAGTATGGAATGTGCAGTATGGAGTATGTAATATGCAGTATACAGCATGGAGTATATAGTATTGAGTATGTAATATGTAGTATGGAGTATGTAATATGTAGTATGGAGTATGTAATATGTAGTATGGAGTATGGAGTATGTAATATGTAGTATGGAGTATGTAATATGTAGTATGGAGTATGTAATATGTAGTATGGAGTATGGAGTGCTGCTCCTGCGGCTCATACTGCTGACACTCTGTCACTTCATTATCCCCCTCATTAACACTTTTAAATAAACAAAGGGTGAAGAGGGAAGGGTGCAGAGTCCCCCCATATACAAGACCCCCCCCCTCCCCTCTGTTTCTGACTTTTTTTCCTTTTGGTGCGTTTTTTTTCTCTTCCTGAAAGTGAATTTCTAGTTGCATGGATGGCCACAGGCGATTTTTTTTACTGTCTTTTGATGTCTTGTGAACCAGCACAACCAGTCTGTCTGCCATCATCATCATTATTATTATCTGCTGGTTTGGGGAACAGATTTCTGCATTTTAACCCATTCGTTCCTGTAATGCTTTGTTATGGCTCTTTGATGGGTGTTTAATTTCTTTTTTTTTTTTTTTGTCGGGAGAAATTGTAAGGGAAATGTTCTGCCTAAAATTCTGTTCTTGTTGTTATTATAAGGAGTCTGCAGAGAGGAGCTCAGAGCCCTATTCATGTACTAAGTGCTCACTGTCTGGGTATAGAGTAGTAGAGGGTCTATGGGGTCACTGATGATGGGGGTGGTAGTGGATATTAAGTCCTGCTCACTGTTTTGTTGTATAAGGTCACTTATGATGGGGGTGGTAGTCCATACTAAGTCCTGTTCATCTCCTACTATGCTTACTGTCTTGGTATAGGATATTAGAGGGTGGATGGGGTCAGTGATGATGGGGTCAGTGATGATGGGGGTGGTAGTGGACACGAGCATTCAATGTCTCGTGTATGGATTCAGTGATGAGGGGGTGGCAGTTAAGTTCTGCAAATTGTTTTGGTCTACAGGCTGTGTAATTATAGGGGTGGTAGTGGATACTAGGCTCTGCTTGATATCTCGGTGTATAGGATTAGTGATGATGGGAGTGGTAGTGGATACTAAGCCCTGCTCACTGTATAGGTGTATGAGGTGAGTGATGATGCGGGTGGTAGTGGATTCTAAGACCCCCTCACTGACTATAGGGTATTAGAGGGTGGATGAAATAATTGATGATGGGGGTTGTAGTGTATTTTAAGAACATGGATGGGGTAAGATATTGGAAAATTACTTTGTGCAAATAGGAAAGGAAGAGGAGATTAAATAAATGGAACAAGAGGAAAGATAAGAAGGAGAATAGAAGCAATATAAAGAGTGGGGACCCTGAAACAGGGTTGGGGGCACTGGAAGAAAGAAAGCACATAATGGGGGGCACAGAGAGGACCCTGAGACAAGGGGCACAATGAATAGATAACAGTAAAATTGAAAGATTAATTGGTAACACGATGGGGGCACAGACAGTGGGAGAGGACGTGACTGCAGAAGGAAAGGGAGGAAATAGGGGGTAACAGATATAACAAAAAGAAGGGGAGAAGATGGAAAACTGGGCAGAAAGATGGATAGAAAGAGGATAGAAAGATGCTACAGAAAGAAGGGAAGACATACATTGATGGGACAGAAAGAGGGGACACAGATAGAAAAAGGGGATACAGATAAAAATATGACTGAGGATGAAAGAACCGAAATAGAAAGAGTAAACGAAAAGGCAAAAACTGGGAGAGAAGGGGAAAAAATAGGGGAAGAGACAGAGAAAGAGAGAAAGGGCAAATTACAGGGGCAGCAAGGGACAAGGGGCACAGGCAGCTGGAGGGGACTGGCACAAAGAGAGAGGGCACTGAAGAAAGGGGGCGCAGACACACAGGGGGCACAGGGGGCGCAGCATTGCGCGGAACTAATGCAGCATATGCCCGATTATCGCATGCGTTCCGCAGCTAATGAGCGTGACTGGCGCTATTCACATCCCTCCATCCCTATCATTATACCCTGATAATGCTCCAACCTGCTCCAGCTCCCTGACTTCATCTCCTGCTGCATTTCCTGAAGTGCTGGATCCCTGTTACACATTAACCAGAGCCAGGAGTGACCTCTCCCTGCCATCCCCAAATAATCCACACATGCATCCCCCCAGCATTCCTCCACCATACACCCCACAATCTGCAAGGCAGCTGGGGGGGGGTCCTTCCACAGGGGAGCACTTTGTGTAACTTTAGACGAAATCCAGGGATTTTTGGATTTCTGGACATTTTTTGTCTTAAAAATAAATGTAATTGTCAAATCTTATGATATAAAATCACCGATTGTAAGATATATAGCATATACAGGACAATATAGAAACAGTGATACGTATAGAAGACGAAAAAATCAATGTACAATGAAGTATACGCCATACAGGAGGGAGAGTGTATGAGAATATACATTGAGGGTGTATTACATTACATATAATATGAAGAGAGTGTAATACATATAATGTATATACAATGTATCGAAAGAGTATTACAGATAATGAATGGAGAGTGTATTACTTATGATGTATAGAGAGTGTATGAAATACAGTGTATAGAAAATGTATCGTATCGAAATTGTATTACAGATAATGTATAGAGAGTGTATTACTGATAATATACAAAGAGTGTATTAAATATCATGAATAATGCAGATGAAGTAAAGAAATTATTACAGATATTGTATAGAGACTGTTACAGATATTGTATGGAGTGTGCATTACACGTAATGTATATAGTGTATGGCATATAATCTGGAGAAAGTGTATTAAATGTACTTTATAAAGAGGGTATTACAGAAAATGTACAGAGTCTGTATTACATATGATGTATAGTATTACACATAAACAAAAAAAGTGTATTAAATGTACTTTATACAGAGGGTATTATAGAAAATGTACTGTATTACATATAAAGTATAGAGAATGTATTACACATAAACATAAAACATAAATTTCATACATGTATAGAGAGTGTAATACACACAATGTATAGATAATGTATAGAGAGTGTAATGCACACAATGTATAGATAATGTATAGAGAGTGTATTGCATACAGAGGCAAGAAAATGCATTAGCTATAATCTATAGGAGGTGTAATACATAAAATCTTTGGTAATAGTGTAATCATACAATCTCCCGACATTGTATTATATACAGACAACAGATGCAAAGTGTATAATAACCATAATAAGGTATGAAAAGTTCATAACAGTTATTATAGAATATATAATCTATAGACGATGTATGTAATCAGTGTAATGTAGACATTGTAGAATACACAATATGTAGACAATGGGAGATCTATACAATGTATCATATATATAAAGATAGATTGATATAATATAGTAAGTATGGGCTAGAGAGTGTATGAGACAATCCACCGACAGAATACATATATAATGTATTAATGTATAGAAACTAAGAAAAGTATATATTGAATCGGATCATAGCTCAATGCAGAGACAAACGTATGAAAACGAACGCACATACAGCACCTGCACATCACATAGAATGGATGTATGAAAACTTTGCAAGCTAAAATATGGAGACTCGGTGTCATATAGAAAGTATCATACAGGAAATTTACAAGAAACCTGAAAGTTTGTACCTTCCATGGAGGGTCATACATACAAAGTTTAAAATAAAAGTGTAATATAAAGTATACAGTATAGCGATGCGGACATATAGGAGGTAAAGTTAGTGGCTTGTATTGGAAGGGGCATAGAGTGTGTGTATGGGTTGTGTATGTGCTTGTATGAACAGTGTGTGTGTATGGTTGGGTTATGTATGTGCACTTTTAGCAGTGTATGTGTATGTTTGGGTAGTGTAATTGTATGTTTGGGCTCTATATGTGCACTTTTAGCAGTGTATGTGTATGTTTGGGATATAAATGTGCACTTTTAGCAGTGTATGTGTATGTTTGGGATATATATGTGCACTTTTAGCAATGTATATGTATGTTTGGCAGTGTATGTGTATGTATGTTCAGTGTGTGGGTATGTTTGGGCTCTATATGTGCACTTTTAGCAGTGTATGTGTATGTTTGGGCTCTATATGTGCACTTTTAGCAGTGTATGTGTATGTTTGGGCAGTGTATGGAGACCCTCCTGTGCAGGATGAGGATGGAGCAGTGATCCAGGGTTGCCTTTACCTCGTAGATATCTTCATACTTGACATTTTCCACCAGTTTCCAGAGCATTGTGGCTGAGTGCTGAGTGTGTGGTGAGGAGCAGATGTCTGCAGTCTCACTCACTCCCTGTCTGTAGTGATCCACATACAAGTGAAAAGTGGGGGGGACCCAATGCACAGAATAGCAGCCACCTCTCTCTATGTGGGGCTGGGAACAAAAGGCTGAGCTAGCAGGACACATGCCCCTACCCCCCATCCATCATCTACCTCACTGTATACATGTGCCAGGCACAGGGCACACACTCAGCTGCGCACAGGAGATTACTATGACATGTGTTACTTTGTGAAAAAAAAAGTTTTGATTTCTGGAAAACAAATAGATATATTGTATATTTACTAAGCACCTACTTATGTGTATATATAGAGGGACATATGTGGGGATCAAGCTATCTATCTATCTATCTATCTATCTATCTATCTATCTATCTATCTGTCTATCTATCTATCTGTCTATCTATCTATCTATCTATCTATCTCATATCTATCTATCTATCTATCTATCTATCTATCTATCTATTATCTATCTATCTATCTATCTATCTATCTATCTATCTATCTATCTATCTCATATCCATCTATCAATCATCTATCTATCTATCTATCTATCTATCTATCTATTTCCTATCTATCTTTCTATCTATCTACCTATCTATCTATCTATCTATCTGTCAATCTATCTATCTACCTATCTCCTATCTATCTATCTATCTATCTATCTATCTATCTATCTATCTCCTTTCTATCTATCTCCTATCTATCTATCTATCTATCTATCTATCTGTCAATCTATCTATCTACCTATCTCATATCTATCTATCTATCTATCTATCTATCTATCTATCTATCTATCTATCTATATCTATCGATCTATCCATCTATCTATCTGTCAATCTATCTATCTCATATCTATCTATCTATCTATCTATCTATCTATCTATCTATCTATCTATCTATCTACCTATCTCATATCTTTCTATCTATCATCTATCTATCTATCTATCTATCTATCTATCTATCTATCTATTATCTATCTCATAATCTCATATCTATCTATCTATCTATCTATCTATCTATCTTCTATCTATATATTTATCTATCTGTGTATCTATCTATCTATCTATCTATCTATCTATCTATCTATCTATCTATCTGTCTATCTATCTATCTATCTATCTATCTATCTATCTATCTATCTAATGTTCTATCTTATATGTGTCATCTATCTTTCATACAGTATCTCTCTATTATCTACCTCTACATTAAATCACATATATTTTTTTATTTCTTTTTCTCATCTAGATGTCGACATTTCATATAATATATGTATGATATTTTGTCCCTTTCACATCTATGTGCCTATTTACATATGTAGCTGTTTTCTATTTATATACATACATTTATTTAATATATCATCTCAAGAACTTATCAATTTTTTTCTATTTATTTCATTTCAAGTATCTTGACAGAATCTGTATATTTGTCTATCGGGTTTTCATCAAGTATTTATTCATAAAAAAAAATGAATGAAATATATTTTTCTATCTATCTATCTATCTATCTATCTATCTATCTATCTCATATCTATCTATTTTCTATGCAATGTATTATATATCTATCCAAACATACTTTCTTTCTTTCTTTCTTTCTTTCTTTCTTTCTTTCTTTCTTTCTTTCTTTCTTTCTTTCTTTCTTTCTTTCTTTCTTTCTTTCTTTCTTTCTTTCTTTCTTTCTTTCTTTCTTTCTTCCTCTCTTTCTTTCTTTCTTTCTCCATTCTCTATGATCACATAAACATAGATAGCTAGAAGGATATAATCATAAACTGCACAGTAATTATGTCCTGATACACACACTGCAGCTTTCCATGAGAGGCCGGTGACTGCCGGAGATGCGTCATTTATCTCCATGCTAATAACTGCCCTGACATATAACAGAGAGATGATAAGTGGAGATATTCCCCGACTACATGAGGATGAGTTACATGTGATAGAAGCTGAAGGGGGTGGAGAGATTTGTGGGGGTCTCAGTCACCCCCCACCTGCTTATTACTACATGATATAATCAGCTCAGGGGGGGCATGGGGGAGGTTGTACTTATAATTCTAGATGTGTGTAAATCATTTCATTCATGAAGGAAAGAAGGGATAAGACAGGTAGATAAATAGATAAATAGATGGATACACAGACGGATATTAAATAGGAAGTCCGGATTTTCTATTAAATTGAGAGGTTTCAAGTTGATGGACCCATAATATTGTCCTGTATATATGTATGTATATTCTCATACACTAGCAGTACAGTATATACACTCATACACTAGTAGTACAGTATGTATATCCTCTCATACACTAGTAGTACAGTATATACTCTCATACACTACTAGTACAGTATGTATATACTCTCATACACTAGCAGTACAGTATATACTCTCATACACTAGTAGTACAGTATATACTCTCATACACTAGCAGTACAGTATATACTCTCATACACTAGTAGTACAGTATGTATATACTCTCATACACTAGTAGTACAGTATGTATATACTCTCATACACTAGTAGTACAGTATATACTCTCATACACTAGCAGTACAGTATATACTCTCATACACTAGTAGTACAGTATGTATATACTCTCATACACTAGCAGTACAGTATATACACTCATACACTAGTAGTACAGTATATATATACTCTCATACACTAGCAGTACAGTATATACACTCATACACTAGTAGTACAGTATATACTCTCATACACCAGCAGTACAGTATATACACTCATACACTAGCAGTACAGTATGTGTATCCTCTCATACATTAGCAGTACAGTATGTATATCCTCTCATACACTAACAGTACAGTATGTGTATCCTCTCATACACTAGCAGTACAGTATATACACTCATACACTAGTAGTACAGTATATATATACTCTCATACACTAGCAGTACAGTATATACTCTCATACACTAGTAGTACAGTATGTATATACTCTCATACACTAGCAGTACAGTATATACTCTCATACACTAGTAGTACAGTATGTATATACTCTCATACACTAGCAGTACAGTATATACTCTCATACACTAGCAATACAGTATATACTCTCATACAATAGTAGTACAGTATATCCTCTCATACACTAGCAGTACAGTATGTATATACTCTCATACAATAGTAGTACAGTATATACTCTCATACACTAGCAGTACAGTATATACTCTCATACACTAGCAGTACAGTATATACTCTCATACACTAGTAGTACAGTATATCCTCTCATACACTAGCAGTACAGTATGTATATCCTCTCATACACTAGCAGTACATTATGTGTATCCTCTCATACACTAGAAGTACATTATGTGTATCCTATATATTATTATAAACAACAACCTTTCATTTGTCTCGGGAAACAGGTAAGTTGTCCTAGAGCGCCCTCTATTGATCTACTAATAGCAATACAGAGCAGCACTGGAATGGACGCTCAGCATCTCTTACACAGGGAGAGGATGGGGGTGGTCGCTCTATATGTTCTCATCCACACAGATGGATCAGTGGTAACGTGCACCCCAGAACCGGGGTTTGGGTGATAAAATGTTATACAAAGTTACCCACATTTTGGCCACTGTTCTAAGTACAGCCAAATCACTGTGTGATATTTAGGATTTGCAGCTGTACATCTGTCTTAGGCTAAGTTCACACTATGGCTCAAACCTCTGGTCTTTACCTCCGATAAAATAAGTTAAGAATAAAGGTTTAATGTATCAATTAAAAATGCCAATGACAACAATGTAAATCTTATGCCATCTGTTATGTTCGCTTAGGCAGGGATCTGTTATCCCTGTGTTTTTTGGACAGAGGCTGCAGGACTTTTCCCCCAATAGCAAAAAAAAAACAAAAAAACATGGAAAACAGATCCGGCCAAACTGCCCCTAACGGACGCCAAAAAAATTACATTGATGTCAATGGGATTTTTAATTGATATGTTACGGAGCCGGCACGGAGGTCTGAGCGCTGGTGTGAACGTAGCTTTACATGTATCAGTTGTAAGGAGAATAACCCAAAATAACTGAACTGATAGATTTTGGATGAAAGCACAAGAAGATTCTCTGGGTCAGAGAGCCCCCTAGTGGCAGAGAGCGGGACACTAGTAACTGCGGAGCCTTCACATCTGAGCAATTGAATTTTTTTCTGTGTTCTGCATGTAATTGAAAATTTATCTGAACAATTTTTGGCAGCAGTCACCGGCCTCATCATTTACTATCTAGAAAAGTGGGCGTGGTTTATCCCTGCGCAGATTTTGGGCTAGATCACATGACTGTCAGAATTTCAGTTATCTTTGTAGTTCCCACTACCCCTCCTATCCTCCTCTACATAAAGAACGATGCTTTAACATATCAATTAGAAATCCCATTGTAACTGTAACTGTAAGTGTCATCTGTTGTGCTGAGTGATGCAGGGATCCGTTATCCAGGAGATCTCTGCCTATACTGACCAGAATAATGACAAAAAAATTTACATTGATGTCAATGGGATTTTTAATATGTTAAACCTTCATTCTTAATTTTTTTTAACGGAAGAAAGAAACAGATGAAAGGAGTGGAGAAGAAACGGAGGGAAGGAGCGTAGAAGGGACGGAGGGAAAGAGCGTAGAAGGGACGGAGGGAAGGAGCGTAGAAGGGACGGAGGGAAAGAGCGTATAAGGGACGGAGGGAAAGAGCATAGAAGGAATGGAGGGAAGGAGCGGAGAAGAAATGGAGGGAAGGATTGTAGGAGGGATGGAGGGAAGGAGCGGAGAAGGAATGGAGTGAAGGAGTGTAGAAGGAACGGAGGGAAGGAACGGAGGGAAGGAACAGAGGGAAGGAACGGAGGGAAGGAACGGAGAAGGAACAAAAGGAAAGAGCGGAGAAGGAATGAAGGGAAGGTGCGGAGAAGGAACGGAGGAAGGAGCGGAGAAGGGACGGAGGGAAGGAGCGTAGAAGGGACGGAGGGAAGGAGAATAGAAGGAACGGAGGGAAAGAGTGTAGAAGGGAAGGAGCGGAGAAGGAATGGAGGGAAGGAGTGTAGAAGGAACGGAGGGAAGGAACGCAGAAGGAACGAAGGGAAGGAGTGGAGAAGGAATGGAGGGAAGGAGTGTAGAAGGAACGGAGGGAAGGAACGGAGAAGGACGAAAGGGAAGGAGCGGAGAAGGAATGGAGGGAAGGAGTGTAGAAGGAATGGAGGGAAGGAACGGAGAAGGAACAAAGGGAAGGAGTGGAAAAGGAATGGAGGGAAGGAGCGGAAGAGAAGGAACAGAGGGAAGGAGCGGAAGGGAAGGAGCGGTAGTGTGAATTTACCTTGACTGTCTGTTTTTAACATTTATTATGACATATCAATCGATCTATGGGGCACATGTATCTTTTTTTTGTGTTTTTTTGTTGTATTTGGGGCTATTTTGTAACTTTTCTTTGCAGCTTTCTGAAACTCTTGGCGCCATGGTCTTACCACGGGTCTTTATCACTGATTTGTGCCTAAAAAGTGTCACAAAAAATGTGCCAAAACACTTTAGTCCCCACCAGGTGTAGGAAACTGTTTGGCTGCGGCCAAAAATTTCAAATATTACACAAAAATTTGCTTGGAAAAAAAAACGCCATCTGTCTATCTCTATCTCTTTCTCTCTATTTATCTCTGAGATCTCGTTATCACTGTTGATGTACTTTACATTGTAGAGAATGGATGAGTTCAGTGCACATCATGCGCCCTCTGCTGGCCACTCACCCCATGCGCAGGACCAAGCAATAAATCATCCGCACTAGAAGAAGCATAAAGGATAAGACTGTTTGCAGACAAGCCTTAGGGGCTCCAGGCTTTGTAGGTGTTAATGGAGCCTAGAGCCCCTCAGGCTCATTTGCATACAGATTTTTAACCTGATGTCCTTTAAATGATTGTTTTTATTGATGATAAACCTCGTAACACTTTGGGGGAAACTTTAATCATAATTTTTCACATGATGATTTATGAACTTCAAGGATCTTCCGAAGTTGCTGCTCTCTGCATCGCTCCTCTACTGCAGGTAGATTCGACAATTTTTGCAAAAAATTTACATTTGATCGATCTATTGTAATATCAGCTCACTTATGCCACTACTTTATAAAACTTTATTTCACATTACTTGGCTCCCTGCCAGCAGCGTGTGGGTAGGGACAGTAGAAGCCTGTGTCAGTCTCCTCTCATGCAGCTCCTCCCCAATCCCATTTCCTGCCATGTGCATTGAGCAGGCAGGGGAGGTAGGTGTGGAGGAGAGGAAGATGGACACAGGCACACACGCTGCAGCTACTGCTCTCCTCCCCGAGACCCACCACTTGCTGCTAGCAGAGAGCCACCTTTAAAGAGGACCTTTCAACACCCAGACTTCCCAAACTGAACATACCGACATGTAGGCTCTATTATCCTGATTCTGGGGCACTTGGAATTTTCCTACTAGCCCCCTCCTTTCCCGAGATATGACCCCTGGGATCTGACGATTCCAAGGTCTGTATGGTCAGAAAGGAGGAGCTGCAGCATGGGTGGGCGGGGTGTGAGTATGCTAAAATCTTCCGACACCATCCAATCAGTGTTGGATGGTGTCAGATAAGAGACTCCTTTGTATTCTGCTCAGCGCGCGCCGAGCAGCGGCTGCGCGCTCCCGGCATCATGTGTCTGCAGTGCCGAGTGCGCACAGCCGCTTGTCCCTGGCAGCACACGGAACACTGCGTGACCACACTGTGCTCCCCACATATATCATATATAACCCTCACACCACAACTGACCACACTGTGTCCCCACATATATCATATATACCCCTCACATCACAACTGACCACACTGTGCCCCCACATATATCATATATACCCCTCACACCACAACTGACCACACTGTGCCCCCACATATATCATATATACCCCTCACATCACAACTGACCACACTGTGACCCCACATATATCATATATACCCCTCACACCACAACTGACCACACTGTGCCACCACATATATCATATACACCCCTCACATCACAACTGACCACACTGTGCCCCACATATATCATATATACCCCTCACACCACAACTGACCACACTGTGCCCCCACATATATCATATATACCCCTCACGCCACAGCTGAACACACTGTGCCCTCACATATATCATAAATACCCCTCACACCACACTGTGCCCCCACATATATCATATATACCCCTCCCACCACAACTGACCACACTGTGCCCCTACATATATCATATATACCCCTCACACCACAACTGACCACACTGTGCACCCACATATATCATATATACCCTTCACACCACAACTGACCGCACTGTGCCACCACATATATCATATATACCTCTCACACCACAACTGACCACACTGTGCCCCCACATATATCATACATACCCCTCACACCACATCTGACCACACTGTACCCCACATATATCATATATACCCCTCACACCACAACTGACCACTCTGTGCCACCACCAATATCATATATACCCCTCACACCACAACTGACCACACTGTACCCCACATATATCATATATACCCCTCACACCACAACTGACCACTCTGTGCCACCACCTATATCATATATACCCCTCACACCACAACTGACCACACTGTTCCCCCACATATATAACCCTCACACCACAACTGACCACATTGTGCCACCACATATATCATATATACCTCTCACACCACAACTGACCACACTGTGCCCCACATAGATCATATATATCCCTCACACCACAACTGACCACTCTGTGCCACCACATATATCATATATACCCCTCACACCACAACTGACCACACTGTACCCCACATATATCATATATACCCCTCACACCACAACTGACCACTCTGTGCCACCACATATATCGTATATACCCTTCACACCACAGCTGACCACACTATGCCCCCACATATATCATATACACCCCTCACACCAAAACTGACCACACTGTACCCCCACATATATAATATATACCCTTCACAACACAACTGACCACACTGTACCCCCACATATATCATATATACCCCTCACACCACAACTGACCACACTGTTCCCCCACATATATAACCCTCACACCACAACTGACCACACTGTGCCACCACATATATCATATATACCTCTCACACCACAACTTACCACACCGTGCCCCACATAGATGATATATACCCCTCACACCACATCTGACCACACTGTGCCCCCACATATATCATATATACCCCTCACATCACAACTGACCACACTGTGCCCCCACATATATCATATATTCCCCTCACACCACAACTGACCACACTGTGCCCCCACATATATCATACATACCCCTCACGCCACAACTGACCACATTGTGCCCCCACATATATCATATATACCCCTCACATCACAACTGACCACACTGTGCCCCCACATATATCATATATACCCCTCACACCACAACTGACCACACTGTGCCACCACATATATCATATACACCCCTCACATCACAACTGATCACACTGTGCCCCACATATATCATATATACCCCTCACACCACAACTGACCACACTGTGCCCCCACATATATCATATATACCCCTCACGCCACAACTGAACACACTGTGCCCTCACATATATCATATATACCCCTCACACCACAACTGACCACACTGTGCCCCCACATATATCATATATACCCCTCACACCACAACTGACCACACTGTGCCCCCACGTATATCATATATACCCCTCACACCACAACTGACCACACTGTGCCCCCACATATATCATATATACCCCTCACACCACAACTGACCGCACTGTGCCACCACATATATCATATATACCTCTCACACCACAACTGACCACACCGTGCCCCACATAGATCATATATATCCCTCACACCACATCTGACCACACTGTGCCCCCACGGATGTCATATATACCCCTCACACCACAACTGACCACACTGTGCCCCCACATATATCATATATACCCCTCACACCACAACTGACTACACTGTGCCACCACATATATCATATACACCCCTCACATCACAACTGACCACACTGTGCCCCACATATATCACATACGTATACCCCTCACACCACAACTGACCACACTGTGCCCCCACATATATCATATATACCCCTCACGCCACAACTGACCACATTGTGCCCCCACATATTTCATATATACCCCTCACATCACAACTGACCACACTGTGCCCCCACATATATCATATATACCCCTCACACCACAACTGACCACACTGTGCCACCACATATATCATATACACCCCTCACATCACAACTGACCACACTGTGCCCCACATATATCATATATACCCCTCACACCACAACTGACCACACTGTGCCCCCACATATATAATATATACCCCTCACACCACAACTGACCACACTGTGCCCCCACATATATCATATATACCCCTCACACCACAACTGACCACACTGTGCCCCCACATATATAATATATACCCCTCACACCACAACTGACCACACTGTGCCCCCACATATATCATATATATCCCTCACACCACAACTGACCACACTGTGCCCCCACATATATCATATACACCCCTCACATCACAACTGACCACACTGTGCCCCACATATATCATATATACCCCTCACACCACAACTGACCACACTGTGCCCCCACATATATAATATATACCCCTCACGCCACAACTGACCACACTGTGACCTCACATATATCATATATATACCCCTCACACCACAACTGACCACACTGTGCCCCCACATATATCATATATACCCCTCACACCACAACTGACCACACTGTGCCCCCACATATATCATATGTACCCCTCACACCACATCTGACCCCATTGTGCCCCACATATATCATATATAACCCTCACACCACAACTGACCACACTGTGCCCCCACATATATCATATATACCCCTCACACCACAACTGACCACACTTTGCCCCCACATATATCATATATACCCCTCACACAACATCTGACCCCATTGTACCCCACATATATCATATATACCCCTCACACCACAACTGACCACACTGTGCCCTCACTTATATAATATATACCCCTCAAACCACAAGTTACCACACTGTGTCCCCACATATATCATATATACCCCTTATATCACAACAGCCCACACTGTGCCCCCACATATATCATAAATTCCTCTTACACCACAACTGACCACACTGTGCCCCTACATATATCATATATACTCCTCACACCACAACTGACCACACTGTGCCCTACATATATCATATATACCCCTCGCACCACAACTGACCACACTGTGCCCCCAAATATATCATATATACTCCTCACACCACATCTGACCACACTGTGCCCCCACATATATTATATATACCCCTTACACCATAACTGACCACACTTTGCCTCCACATATGTTATATATACCCCTCACACCACAACTGACCACACTGTGCCCCCACATATATCATTTATACACCTCACACAACAACTGACCATACTGTACCCCATATATATTATATATATCCCTCACACCACAACTGACCACACTGTGCCCCACATATATCATATATAACCCTCATAACGCAACTGACCACACTGTGGGGGGGGGCACCCGGGGCGCGAGACCCGAGCCCCCACCACTTTACCCTTAAAGGGACAAGCGGTCAAATGATCGCCCGATTCACCCACTGTGTATTTGGGTCCGCGCTGACCGGGCTGTAACTATGAGGGACATGGGGTGACCCGACTTAAACCTATGGCAGAGCCAGGGAACAATAAGTTCCCTGCTCTGCCATTTGCTGATCAAACTAAGATGGTGGCGCCCTGCTGGTGGCGCCGATGCACTGTGTGACGTCACGGTGCTGGTGTGTGACGTCACTGAGTCGGCTTCCAGCTGGGCACCGCCTTCTTTGTACGCCTCTGAGGATAACAACCAGGTAAGAAGACAAGGACGGCGCGCATTGGGGAAACGGAGGAAGGTGAAGTAGAATTTTATTATATTACCTTGGAGTTAGTTATTATAGGAGGTGTTTTGTATATAGTTATTATAGGGGAACTGTATAGCATAAGTTAATATAGGGGGTGCATTTCGTTATTACGGGGGTATATAGTTAGTTGATATAGGAGGTGCTGTGTATATAGTTATTATAAGGGAACTGTTTATAGTTATTATAGGGTGGTGCGTATAGTTATTATGGGGGTACATAGTTATTATAGGTGTTGTGTGTATAATTATAATAGGGGAATTGTATATAGTTAGATATTATAGGGGGTGCATATAGTTATTATGGGGGGTATATAGTTATGACAGGAGACTGCATATAGTTAGTTATTATAAGGGGTGTTTCTTGTTATTATGGGGGTCTGTATATAGTTGTTATAGGGGGACTGTATATTGTTAATACTAGGGATGCATATAGTGATTACTGGGAGCTGTATATAGTTATTGTTAGGGGGCTGTATATAGTGATTACTGGGGAGCTGTATATACTGATTGCTGGGGAGATGTATATAGTTATGGTAAGGGGGCGGTATACAGTAGTTACTGGAGGCTGTATATATTTGTTGCTGGGGGAGCTGTACATAGTGATTGCTGGAGTTGCTGTATATAGTGGTTGCTGGGGGGCTGTATATAGTGATTGCTGGAGGAGCTGTATATAGTGGTTGCTGGGGGAGCTGTATATAGTGATTGCTGGAGGAGCTGTATATAGTGGTTGCTGGGGGAGCTGTATACAGTGATTGCTGGGAGCTGTATATAGTGGTTGCTGGGGGAGCTGCATATAGTGATTGCTGGGGGAGCTGTATATAGTGATTGCTAGGGGAGCTGTATATAGTGATTGCTGGGGGAGCTGTATATAGTGATTGCTGGGGGAGCTGTATATAGTGATTGCTGGGGGGCTGTATATAGTGATTGCTGGGGGAGCTATATATAGTGATTGCTGGGGAGCTGTATATAGTGGTTGCAGGGGGAGCTGTATATAGTGGTTGCAGGGGGAGCTGTATACAGTGATTACTGGGGGAGCTGTATATAGTGATTGCTGGGGGAGCTGTATATAGTGGTTGCTGGGGGAGCTGTATATAGTGATTGCTGGAGGAGCTGTATATAGTGGTTGCTGGGGGAGCTGTATATAGTGGTTGCTGGGGGAGCTGTATATAGTGATTGCTGGGGGAGCTGTATACAGTGATTGCTGGGGGAGCTGTATATAGTGGTTGCTGGGGGAGCTGTATACAGTGATTGCTGGGGGAGCTGTAAATAGAGATTGCTGGGGGAGGGGCTGTATACAGTGATTGCTGGGGGAGGTCTGTATACAGTGATTGCTGGGGGAGCTGTATATAGTGATTGCTGGGGGGGGGGACTACATATAGTCATTGCTGGGGGAGCTGTATATAGTGGTTGCTGGGGGAGCTGTATATAGTGGTTGCTGGAGGAGCTGTATATAGTCATTGCTGGGGGAGCTGTATATAGTGATTGCTGGAGGAGCTGTATATAGTGATTGCTGGAGGAGCTGCATATAGTGATTGCTAGGGGAGCTATATATAGTGGTTGCTGGGGAGCTGTATATAGTGGTTGAAGGGGGAGCTGTATATAGTGGTTGAAGGGGGAGCTGTATACAGTGATTACTGGGGGAGCTGTATATAGTGATTGTTGGGGGAGCTGTATACAGTGATTGCTGGGGGAGTTATATACAGTGATTGCTGGGGGAGCTGTATGTAGTGATTGCTGGGGGCTGTATACAGTGATTGCTGGGGGGTGTATATAGTGATTGCTGGGGGAGCTGTATGCAGTGATGCTGGGGGAGCTGTATACAGTGGTTGCTGGGGGAGCTGTATGTAGTGATTGCTGTGGGCTGTATTCAGTGATTGCTGGGGGAGCTGTATACAGTGATTGCTGGGGGGGGCTGTATACAGTGATTGCTGGGGGAGTTGTATACAGTGATTGCTGGGGGAGTTGTATACAGTGATTGCTGGGGGAGCTGTATATAGTGATTTCTGAGGGGGCTGTATACAGTGATTGCTGCGGGAGCTGTAAACGGTGGTTGCGGGGGGAGCTGTATATAGTGATTGCTGGGGAGCTGTATATAGTGATTGCTGGGGAGCTGTATATATTGGTTGCTGGGGGAGCTGTATATAGTGATTGCTGGGGGCTGTATATAGTGATTGCTGGGGGAGCTGTACATAGTGATTACTGGGGGCTATATATAGTGATTACTGGGCGGCTGTATATGGTGATTGCTGGGGAGCTGTATATAGTGATTGCTGGGGGCTGTATATAGTGATTTCTGGGGAAGCTGTACATAGTGATTACTGGGGGCTATATATAGTGATTACTGGGCGGCTGTATATGGTGATTGCTGGGGAGCTGTATATAGTGATTGCTGGGGGGAGCTGTATATAGTGTTTCTGGGGAAGCTGTATACAGTGATTGCTGGGGGAGCTGTAAACGGTGGTTGCTGGGGGAGCTGTATATAGAGTTTGCTGGGGGAGCTGTATATAGTGATTGCTGGGGGAGCTGTATATAGTGATCGCTGGGGGAGCTGTATATAGTGATTTCTGGGGGAGCTATATATAGTGGTGGCTGGGATCTGCATATAGTGATTGCTGGGAGATGTATATAGTGAATGAGGACTGTATATAGTGAATGTTGGGGAAGCTGTTTATAGTTATAGGGGGCTGTATATAGTTATTGCTGGGGGCCTGTGCATAGCGTTTTCTGTTTCTTGTCTGGACTACATTCAATGGGGGCCTCCACCGGGTTTTGCGCCCACGGGCCCCCACCAACCTTAATCCAGCCCTAGCCCCGCATATATCATATGTAACGGATCACAGCAGAACGAACCACCCTGTATCCCTGCATATATCACATATACCCCTCACACCACAAGTGACCACACTGTGCCCTTACATATATAATATATACCCCTCACATCACACTTGACCACAGCGTACCCCCAACATATATCATATATACCCCTCACACCACAACTCACCACACTGTGCCCCCGGATATTTCATATATACCCTCACACCACAACTGACCACACTATGCCCCCACATATATCATAAATGCCCCTCACACCACAACTGACTACACTGTGCTCCCACATATATCATATATACTCCTCACACAACAACTGACCACACTGTGCCTCCCACATACATCATATATACCCCTCACACCACTACTGACCACACTGTGACCCCACACATATGATATATAGGCCTCACACCACAACTGACCACACTGTGCCTCCACATATATTATATATACCCCTCACACCACAACTGACCACACTGTACCCCCACATATATCATATATACCCCTCACACCACATTAACCACACTATGCCCCCTCAAATATCATTTATACCCCTCACACCACAACTGACCATCCTCTGCCCCCACATATATCATATATACCTTACACACCACAACTGACCATGCTGTATTTCCACATATATCATATAAACCCCTCGCACCACAACTGACCACCCTAGGAACCCACATATATCATATACACCCCTCACACCATATCTGACCACATGGTGCCCCCACATATATAATATATACCCCTCACACCACAAGTGACCACACTGTGCCCCCACATATATCATATATATCCCTCACAACACTACTGACCACACGGTACCCCCACATATATCATATATACCCCTCACATCACACTTGACCACAGCGTACCCCCCACATATATCATATATACCCATCACATCACATCTCACCACACTGTGCCCCCGGATATTTCATATATACCCTCACACCACAACTGACCACACTGTGCCCACACATATATCATATATACCCCTCCCCCCACAACTGACCACACTATGTCCCCACATATATCATAAATACCCCTCACACCACAACTAACAACACTGTGCTCCCACATATATCATATATACTCCTCACACCAGTACTGACCACACTGTGCCCCCAACATATATCATATATACCCCTCACACCACAACTGACCATGCTGTATTTCCACATATATCATATAAACCCCTCGCACCACAACTGACCACCCTAGGAACCCACATATATCATATATACCCCTCACACCATATCTGACCACACGGTGCCCCCACATATATCATATATATCCCTCACACCACAACTGACCACACTGTACACCCACATATATCATATATACCCCTCACATCACACTTGACCACAGCGTACCCCCCACATATATCATATATACCCATCACATCTCACCACACTGTGCCCCCGGATATTTCATATATACCCTCACACCACAACTGACCACACTGTGCCCCCGCATATATCATATATACCCCTCCCCCCACAACTGACCACACTATGTCCCCACATATATCATAAATACCCCTCACACCACAACTAACAACACTGTGCTCCCACATATATCATATATACTCCTCACACCAGTACTGACCACACTGTGCCCCCCACATATATCATATATACCCCTCACACCACAACTGATCACACAGTGCCCCCACATATCTTATATATATTCCACACACCACAACTGACCACACTGTGTCCCCACGTATATCATATATACCTCTCACACCACAACTGACCACACTGTGCCACCACATATATGATATATACCCCTCACACCACAACTGACCATCCTCTGCCCCCACACATATGATATATACCCCTCACACCACTACTGGCCACACTGTATCACCACATATATCATATATACCCCTCACACCACAACTGACCACACAGTACCCCCACATGTATTATATATACCCCTCACACCAAACAGACCACACTGTGCCCCCACATATATCATATAAACCCCTCACACCACAACTGACCACACTGTGTCCCCATATATATCATTAATACCCCTCAAACCACAACTGACCACACTGTACCCCCACGTATATTATATATATACCTCACACCACAACTGACCACACTGTGCCCCCGCATATATCAAATATACCCCTCACACCCCAACTGACCACACTGTGCACCCAAAAATATCATATATACTCCTCACAACACAACTGACCATCCTCTGCCCCCTCATATATCATTTATACCCCTCACACCACAACTGACCACACTGTGCCCCCACATATATCAAATATACCCCTCACACCACTACTGACCACACTGTGCGCCCATAATTATCATATATACCCCTCACACCATATCTGACCACACTGTGTCCCCACATATATCATATATATCCCTCACACCACAACTGACCTCACTGTACACCCACATATATCATATATACCCCTCACACCACTACTGACCACACTGTGCGCCCATAAATATCATATATACCCCTCATACCACAGCTGACCACACTGTGCCCCCACATATATCATATATATCCCTCACACTAGAACTGACCACATTGTACACCCACATATATCATATATACCCCTCACACCACAACTGACCACACTGTGCGCCCATAAATATCATATATACCCCTCATACCACAGCTGACCACACTGTGCCCCCACATATATCATATATATCCCTCACACTAGAACTGACCACATTGTACACCCACATATATCATATATACCCCTCACACCACAACTGACCACACTGTGCGCCGACATGGATCATCTATACCCCCCACACCACTACTGACCACACTGTGCACCCACAAATATCATATATACTCCTCACAACACAACTGACCATCCTCTGCCCCCTCATATATCATTTATACCCCTCACACCACAACTGACCACACTGTGCCCCCACATATATCATATATACCCCTCACACCACTACTGACCACACTGTGCACCCACAAATATCATATATACCCCTCAAACCACAACTGACCACACTGTGTCCCCACTTATATCATATATACCCCTCACACCACACTGACCACACTGTGTCCCCACATATCATATATACCCCTCACACCACAACTGACCACACTGTGCCCCCACATATATCATATATACCCCTCACACCACAACTGACCACACTGTGCCCCCACATATATCATATATACCCCTCACAGCACATCTGACCACACTGTGTCCCCACTTATATCATATATACCCCTCACACCACACTGACCACACTGTGTCCCCACATCTCATATATACCCTTCACACCACAACTGACCACACTGTGCCCCCACATATATCATATATACCCCTCACACCACACTGACCACACTGTGTCCCCACTTATATCATATATACCCCTCACACCACAACTGACCACACTGTGCCACCACATATATCATATATACCCCTCACACCACAACTGACCACACTGTGCCCCCACATATATCATATATACCCCTCACACCACAACTGACCACACTGTGCCCCCACATATATCATATATACCCCTCACAGCACATCTGACCACATTGTGTCCCCACTTATATCATATATACCCCTCACACCACACTGACCACACTGTGTCCCCACTTATATCATATATACCCCTCACACCACAACTGACCACACTGTGCCCCCACATATATCATATATACCCCTCACACCACAACTGCCCACACTGTACCCTCTCATATATCATATATACCCCTCACGCCACAACTGACCACACTGTGCCCCCACATATATCATATATACCTCTCACACCACAACTGACCACACTGTATCCCCACATATATCATATATACCCCTCACACCACAACTGACCACACTGTACCCCCACATATATCATATATACCCCTCACACCACAACTGATGTAGTTATGTTGAGTGTATAACCACTTTGTAGGAAAATGTATTTTGGGAAATTGTCGCAGTCATTGGTCTGCTCCTGCCCTTGGATCCTCTGTTGGGTCTGTCAGCTGGCTTCACTATAACATGGAAAAATTGAGATCCAACTTAGCGCTCCTTATATTGCTGTATTCCCAAACTGTTCAGCAAACAATACTAGATCCTCCCTTTGGAAAATCTTTCTTCGTTTATCTTGTCAAAAAACATGCAATTATACAATAAAACAGTCCGTAGAAAATGTATCAGCATAAAATATAAAATCTTTGGGCTACGCGTTTCGGTGCTAGCCATAGACAGATAAGAAGTATACCTGAGTCATTACCACTAACACTATGTCAGGGGTGCTCCAGGTCGCAGGCGCACCCGTGTGCCTCCCTGTGCCCCCAGAGCCAGCCTGCGCTCTTACTTACTACCCCTGGCTCCAGCGGCAGTCTCCGCTGTCCCCACACTCCGGCGTGTGTGCCCCTATTTGCTAGGGCACGCACTTCGGCTTGGTAAGATTTTAAGCGCTAGCGTGCCGATAAGTGGCGCTGGCCATCTGCCTGCCAAGAAAAAGTCCCAGCCCCTTCCTGTGTCCCCTGATAGATCTTTGTGCTTCTATGCCTCAGAGAAAGCTGTGTTCATTGCCCTGTGCGTTTATCCTAATTTCCCGTTGACCTCGATTCCATTCCTGACTTCGCTCCTGTGCTCCCTGTCCTGACCTCCTGCCAGTCCCCAACTCTGATCCTGTGCTGCCTGTCCTGACCTACCACTACGTCCCCCACTCTGATCCTGTGCTGCCTGTCCTGACCTCCTGCCTGTCCCTGACTCTGATCCTGTGCTGCCTATTCTAACCTCCTGCCTGTCCCTGACTCTGATCCTGTGCTGCCTGTCCTGACCCCCTGCCTGTCCCCGACTCTGATCCTTTGCTGCCTGTTCTGACCTCCTGCCTGTCCCCGACTCTGATCCTGTGCTGCCTGTCCTGACCTCTTGCCTGTCCCCGACTCTGATCCTGTGCTGCCTGTCCTGACCTCCTGCCTGTCCCTGACTCTGATCCTGTGCTGCCTGTTCTGACCTCCTGCCTGTCCCCGACTCTGATCCTGTGCTGCCTGTTCTGATCTCCTGCCTGTCCCTGACTCTGATCCTGTGCTGCCTGTCCTGACCCCCTGCCTGTATGGGGCGCCGTTTGTTCAGAATGTATTCTGTGCAACAAAATGTGTTCAGTGGTACAAAATTAATTTTGTGATCACAGAATTCATACTATGGACACAGAATTCAATGTTGTCATCACAAAATCTGTTTTGTGCTTACAAAAGTAATATTTATCGACCCAAATTGCCTTTTGTCATTACAAAAATCATTTTTGTGTGCACAAAATCAATTAGACTTTCACAGAATGCACAAAAATAATTTTGTGATGCAGTTTATTTTGTGTGAACAGAATGTATTTTGTGTCACAAAATATAATTGTTTGACTACAAAATGCCATTTTGTCGCACAAAATGATTATTTTGTCATACAGAATTCATTTTGTCTCACAAAATGTATTCTGTAACAAAGAATTAATTTTGTCTCACAAAATGCATTCTGTCACACATGATTAATTTTGTCTCACAAAATGCATTCTGTCACACATGATTAATTTTGTCTCACAAAATGCATTCTGTCACAAAGAATTTATTCTGTCTCACAAAATGCATTTTGTCATACAAAATTCACAAAATGTATTCTGTCACACAGAATTAATTTTGTCTCACAAAATGCATTTTGTCATACAAAATTCACAAAATGTATTCTGTCACACAGAATTAATTGTGTCTCACAAAATGCATTCTGTCACACAAAATGCATTTTGTCATACAAAATTCAGAAAATGTATTCTGTCACACAGAATTAATTTTGTCAGACAAAATGCATTTTGTCATACAAAATTCACAAAATGTATTCTGTCACACAGAATTAATTCTGTCTCACAAAATGCATTCTGTCACACAAAATGCATTTTGTCATACAAAATTCAGAAAATGTATTCTGTCACACAGAATTAATTTTGTCAGACAAAATGCATTTTGTCATACAAAATTCACAAAATGTATTCTGTCACACAGAATTAATTCTGTCTCACAAAATGCATTCTGTCACACAAAATGCATTTTGTCATACAAAATTCAGAAAATGTATTCTGTCACACAGAATTAATTTTGTCAGACAAAATGCATTTTGTCATACAAAATTCACAAAATGTATTCTGTCACACAGAATTAATTCTGTCTCACAAAATGCATTCTTTCACTGTGAAATTTTTTGTTGCATCAAAAAGTTAGTAAATACAAAATTACCAAATAAATGAAGTAATTAACCCCTTGCTAATACGGCGCTGGCTCCCGGGGATTAGCGCTCAGCACTGTTCTAGTATGGCGCAAGTGCACCAGGGCTATCCCGTGCCACCGTGTCACGTGATGTGGTGACATCACGATGGGATGCAGGTGACTGAGGCAGTAGAACCTCCAGCCAACGTCACCCAACCAATCGGATCAGTCCTGCCCGCTGATCGCTGCGATTGCAGCGTTTTTGGGCTAAAAAACTTGTTTTTAGCTCCTTCCTCTAGCGGCACCATTTTGGTTTGGTACCGCTGGAGAGAAGAGCAGAGCGTTACTGTGCACCAAAACACATTTTTCCTATCTTATCTCTATTGATCCCTATCTGTTCCCTCCTGCGTCCTGTGTGTTCCCTGTGTGATCACCATGCGTGATCACACTTGTCTTCCGTTTTTCCCTGTCTGTCCCTTCTGAACCCAAACGCACTTTTCACTGCGCTCTGTTAGCGTTGTTCTGCACTGGACGCACTTTTCAGTGCGCCGTCTGAATAGCGGTATCTTTAGCGGTAGTTAGGTTGTCTTAGGGCAGTGGTGGCGAACCTATGGCACGGGTGCCAGAGGCGGCACTCCGAGCTCATTCTGTGGGCACCCGGGCCATCGCCCCAGCACACCAGACAGGACAATTTTCCTGTAGTTCCATGCAAAGATGCTATTTTCAGTGATATTTTAAAGTGACTTACTTGGCTACTTGGGACTGTAGGAAGAGGGAGAATGTGTAGACAGGGCCTAATTATCTCTGAAGGACTTCCTGCAGGCCCCATGATTCTTTGTGTACAGAGGGACACTAGAAAGAAACTACAATGATGCAAATTTTCCATCCTCCTTTCTACTGTGTTGGTGTCCTCAGGAGGCCAGTAAGATTGAACGTTGTTGAAGAACAGGGAGCAATAAGATACTGCTCTAATTTTGGTTGGCACCTCACGATAAATGAAGGGGATTTGGGTTTGCAGTTTGGGCACTCGGCCGCTGAAAGGTTCGCCATCACTGTCTTAGGGCAAGCTAGGTGCATCTGTAGCGCAATTTTACACGGTGCACATAGGTTTTTTTTTGGTGCCTGGTATTATTTTTTTCCAGAGCGCCGTAGGTGTACCCGTAGTTGGGTGCACTTATCTATTTTTTGTGTGTGCCATCTGTGCGGATTGTCCGTGTACGTTCTCTAGTTTTTTTTCTGGTGCACACTTATTTATTTGTGTGCAGTGTCTCAGAAGGCGAGCGCCGTGTTGGAGGCATACAATATGCCGGCCTCTGCCACCGAGTCAGCTAGTGGGGATGATGTCCCCTTTTACCTATCATCATCCTCCTGCTCATCTTCCAGTGACCTGGAAGGACCCCGAGAAGGTGCCATAGGGTTGCTGTGCCTGGGACTTCTGCGATTGAGGTGTCTGGGGCTTCCACTGACCCCACATGGGTAGTCCCAGATAATTATACCCCTCAGGTCCCCGAATTTTCGGGCCAACCTGGAATTATATTTGACACGGCAGGGCTCAGAGCTGTGGACTTTTTAAAGTTTTCTTTTTTATGAGGAGCTGTTGAATTTAATTGTAGTCCAGACCAATCTCTACGCTGCACAGCATATGCCCAAAACCCCTCTTCATTTTATGCACAACCCTACAGGTGGACCCCTGTCACTGCAGCAGAGATGCACAAGTATTGGGGCATAATACTTCTTATGGGGATTGTAAAGAAGCCTTCAATCAGGGACTCCTGGAGCACAGACATTCTGTACCACACCCCCATGTTCCGCATGGCAATGAGCAGGATGCGCTTTGAAGCCATCCATAAGTTTTTGCACTACACTGACAACACACAGTGCCCACCCAGCGACGACCCCAGTTATGCTCGGTTATTTAAGGTCAGGCCCATATTAGATCATTTTAGTGCCAAGTTTGCCCAGGCATATACCCCCGCCAAACATGTGAGCATAGACGAGTCCCTGGTACAATTCAAATTCAATTCTGACCAATCACAATTCTTGTAATATAAACAATGTAATCTCTAGGGGGGAAAGGAAATGCACATTTGTTATAACCTTTCTAGTAACGGTTTAAGGCTACATTCACTCGAAGGTAAGGAGGACGTATATACAGCCGATGTATATACACCACATATATACGTTCCCCATACATTTCAAACGCCTCACGGCGCCATACGGGAGCAGTCTGTGCGGCATTGTAACGTTCCATAGTCCGTAGAAAGAAAGGACAGGTCCTATCTTTCTCCGGTATATGGTGCTGTGCGCAGTGTATTCCTATGGAGAGGGGCGGTCACCAGCGCTTATCCCCCGCTCCTCTCCCTGGCACCGATGTATGCCCCCATAATACAGTACTAGGGTACAGCGGGCATGCATCTTGTGCATGTAGCCTCACCCTTTTACTGACAATGGTCAACTAGGAGGAAGCAGATCCACGCTGACAACTAGGAGTGAGAGGATCCACACTGACAACTAGAAGTGAGAGGATCCACACTGACAACTAGGAGTGAGAGGATCCACACTGACAACTAGGAGTGACAGGATCCACACTGACAACTAGGAGCAAGAGGATCCACACTGACAACTAGGAGTGAGAGGATCCACGCTGACAACTAGGAGTGAGAGGATCCACACTGACAACTAGGAATGAGAGGATCCACACTGACAACTAGGAGTGAGAGGATCCACACTGACAACTAGGAGCAAGAGGATCCACACTGACAACTAGGAGTGAGAGGATCCACGCTGACAACTAGGAGTGAGAGGATCCACACTGACAACTAGGAGTGAGAGGATCCACACTGACAGCTAGGAGGGAGAGGATCCGCACTGACAACTAGGAGTGAGAGGATCCACACTGACAACTAGGAGTGAGAGGATCCACACTGACAACTAGGAGTGAGAGGATCCACACTGACAACTAGGAGTGAGAGGATCCACACTGACAACTAGGAGTGAGAGGATCCACACTGACAACTAGGAGGGAGAGGATCCACACTGACAACTAGGAGGGAGAGGATCCGCACTGACAACTAGGAGTGAGAGGATCCACACTGACAACTAGGAGTGAGAGGATCCACACTGACAACTAGGAGTGAGAGGATCCACACTGACAACTAGGAGTGAGAGGATCCACACTGACAACTAGGAGTGAGAGGATCCACACTGACAACTAGGAGGGAGAGGATCCACACTGACAACTAGGAGGGAGAGGATCCGCACTGACAACTAAGAGTGAGAGGATCCACACTGACAACTAGGAGGGAGAGGATCCACACTGACAACTAGGAGTGAGAGGATCCGCACTGACAACTAGGAGTGAGAGGATCCACACTGACAACTAGGAGTGAGAGGATCCACACTGACAACTAGGAGTGAGAGGATCCACACTGACAACTAGGAGTGAGAGGATCCACACTGACAACTAGGAGGGAGAGGATCCACACTGACAACTAGGAGTGAGAGGATCCACACTGACAACTAGGAGGGAGAGGATCCACACTGACAACTAGGAGTGAGAGGATCCACACTGACAACTAGGAGGGAGAGGATCCACACTGACAACTAGGAGCGAGAGGATCCACACTGACAGCTAGGAGTGAGAGGATCCACACTGACAACTAGGAGGAAGCGGATCCACACTGACAACTAGGAGTGAGAGGATCCACACTGACAACTAGGAGTGACAGGATCCACACTGACAACTAGGAGTGAGAGGATCCACACTGACAACTAGGAGTGAGAGGATCCACACTGACAACTAGGAGTGACAGGATCCACACTGACAACTAGGAGTGAGAGGATCCACACTGACAACTAGGAGTGACAGGATCCACACTGACAACTAGGAGTGAGAGGATCCACACTGACAACTAGGAGTGAGAGGATCCACACTGACAACTAGGAGCGAGAGGATCCACACTGACAACTAGGAGCGAGAGGATCCACACTGACAACTAGGAGCGAGAGGATCCACACTGACAACTAGGAGCGAGAGGATCCACACTGACAACTAGGAGCGAGAGGATCCACACTGACAACTAGGAGTGAGAGGATCCACACTGACAACTAGGAGTGAGAGGATCCACACTGACAACTAGGAGTGAGAGGATCCACACTGACAACTAGGAGTGAGAGGATCCACACTGACAACTAGGAGTGAGAGGATCCACACTGACAACTAGGAGTGAGAGGATCCACACTGACAACTAGGAGTGAGAGGATCCACACTGACAACTAGGAGTGAGAGGATCCACACTGACAACTAGGAGTGAGAGGATCCACACTGACAACTAGGAGTGAGAGGATCCACACTGACAACTAGGAGTGAGAGGATCCACACTGACAACTAGGAGTGAGAGGATCCACACTGACAACTAGGAGTGAGAGGATCCACACTGACAACTAGGAGTGAGAGGATCCATTTAGCTTTAAGTCACTCAGGGACAGCAATGATGGAGAGAGAGGGACAGGTCACCATGATGAGAGAGGCTTCACCTACAGTCGGTGATGTGTGCGGTGACCTGTATATAGTATCAGGACAGTCTCATTATTACTGGTCTGGGTCGTATTCTTTGTAATCTGCTAATGTGATACCAAGTGTTAAATATCTAAATACAGGACTTTGATCTATTTTTTTTTTTGGGGGGGGGGTGTATGTTTCTAGTGAAGCATGTTCTTTTTTTCTGGGGGGTACGATGATACATGTGTGTCCGTGCACTCCGCACTTTTATGGCGGCCGTATTCTAGCTGAGATTCGTTAAAGGAAACCTACCATAATAGATCTACCTAAAAAGATCTTTATCAAGGGGAGGGGAGGCATATAGCAGGGCTGACTGTGTGTGTGAGATGTAGCAGAGCTGAGAGTGTCATTGGGGAAGATTTATCGAGCCGTCTAAAAGTCAGAATATTCCTATCACAGCTCCCCTTTAAGATATTCATGAGCACTGGTGAAATTAAAGCTGAGCTATAATTTGTTGCCATGGGCAACTAGGAATATTCTGACTTTTAGACAGCTTGATAAATCTGCCCCATTGTGTGTAATAGGCATCTCATGGATCTCATCAGCTCTGATCTGTCTCATCTCTCTCTATGTGTCAGATACTAGTAGAATGTTCAGAAGGTAAATAAAAGTGTAGATAAACCCCGTACCCTTATAATCTAAGCACATTGTGAGCTCACAGGAACTCAAAGCACAGAGGGATCATGAAGTGTCTGCTCAGAGAGTCCCCGCTCACAGCACAGAGGGATCATGAAGTGTCTGCTCAGAGAGTCCCCGCTCACAGCACAGAGGGATCATGAAGTGTCTGCTCAGAGAGTCCCTGCTCACAGCACAGAGGGATCATGAAGTGTCTGCTCAGAGAGTCCCTGCTCACAGCACAGAGGGATCATGAAGTGTCTGCTCAGAGAGTCCCCGCTCACAGCACTAGAGGGATCATGAAGTGTCTGCTCAGAGAGTTCCCGCTCACAGCACAGAGGGATCATGAAGTGTCTGCTCAGAGAGTCCCCGCTCACAGCACAGAGGGATCATGAAGTGTCTGCTCAGAGAGTCCCCGCTCACAGCACAGAGGGATCATGAAGTGTCTGCTCAGAGAGTTCCCGCTCACAGCACAGAGGGATCATGAAGTGTCTGCTCAGAGAGTCCCCGCTCACAGCACAGAGGGATCATGAAGTGTCTGCTCAGAGAGTCCCCGCTCACAGCACAGAGGGATCATGAAGTGTCTGCTCAGAGAGTCCCCGCTCACAGCACAGAGGGATCATGAAGTGTCTGCTCAGAGAGTCCCCGCTCACAGCACTAGAGGGATCATGAAGTGTCTGCTCAGAGAGTCCCCGCTCACAGCACAGAGGAGTCATGAAGTGTCTGCTCAGAGACTCCCCGCTCACAGCACAGAGGGATCATGAAGTGTCTGCTCAGAGAGTCCCCGCTCACAGCACAGAGGGATCATGAAGTGTCTGCTCAGAGAGTCCCCGCTCACAGCACTAGAGGGATCATGAAGTGTCTGCTCAGAGAGTCCCCGCTCACAGCACAGAGGAGTCATGAAGTGTCTGCTCAGAGACTCCCCGCTCACAGCACAGAGGGATCATGAAGTGTCTGCTCAGAGAGTCCCCGCTCACAGCACAGAGGGATCATGAAGTGTCTGCTCAGAGAGTCCCCGCTCACAGCACTAGAGGGATCATGAAGTGTCTGCTCAGAGAGTCCCCGCTCACAGCACTAGAGGGATCATGAAGTGTCTGCTCAGAGAGTCCCCGCTCACAGCACAGAGGGATCATGAAGTGTCTGCTCAGAGAATCCCCGCTCACAGCACAGAGGGATCATGAAGTGTCTGCTCAGAGAGTCCCCGCTCACAGCACAGAGGGATCATGAAGTGTCTGCTCAGAGAGTCCCCCTTAGCTCCTGAGTGATAGGAGCTAAAGCACCAATAACACTGAGTAACATCGTGCAGTAAGGGGTTAAACATGATCTTTATTGTGTAAACATTGAGATGTGAGAACTTTATTTCATGGGAAAACCCCTTTAAGGAGATCTCTTACTACCCAAAACCTTGTGGGCTAAAGGACCCGGTTTTGCCATCCAGCATTTAGTTTGCTTTATATAGAAGATGCTAAATCCTAATGGGCTAAAGAAGCGGCTCCACCTATCCACCAGGACCAACCTGCACCCCACATTACATCCATGTCACCCTGCACCCCACATTACATCCATGTCACCCTGCACCCCCACATTACATCCATGTCACCCTGCACCCCCACATTACATCCATGTCACCCTGCACCCCCACATTACATCCATATCACCCTGCACCCCACATTACATCCATGTCACCCTGCACCCCACATTACATCCATGTCACCCTGCACCCCCACATTACATCCATGTCACCCTGCACCCCCACATTACATCCATGTCACCCTGCACCCCCACATTACATCCATATCACCCTGCACCCCACATTACATCCATGTCACCCTGCACCCCACATTACATCCATGTCACCCTGCACCCCCACATTACATCCATGTCACCCTGCACCCTACATAACATCCATGTCACCCTGAACCCTACATAACATCCAGGTCACCCTGAACCCCCACATTACATCCAGGTCACCCTGCACCCCCACATTACATCCAGGTCACCCTGCACCCCCACATTACATCCAGGTCACCCTGCACCCCCACATTACATCCATGTCCCCCTGCACCCTACATAAAATCCAGGTCACCCTGCACCCCCACATTACATCCAGGTCACCCTGCACCCCCACATTACATCCAGGTCACCCTGCACCCCACATTACATCCATGTCACCCTGCACCCCACATTACATCCATGTCACCCTGCACCCCCACATTACATCCATGTCACCCTGCACCCCACATTACATCCATGTCACCCTGCACCCTACATAACATCCATGTCACCCTGAACCCCCACATTACATCCATGTCACCCTGCACCCCCACATTACATCCATGTCACCCTGCACCCCCACATTACATCCATGTCACCCTGCACCCCCACATTGCATCCATGTCACCCTGCACCCCCACATTACATCCATGTCACCCTGAACCCCCACATTACATCCATGTCACCCTGCACCCCAATATTACATCCATGTCACCCTGCACCCACACATTACATCCATGTCACCCTGCTCCCCACATTACATCCATGTCACCCTGCACCCCACATTACATCCATGTCACCCTGCACCCCACATTACATCCATGTCACCCTGCACCCCACATTACATCCGTGTCACCCTGCACCCCACATTACATCCATGTCACCCTGCACCCCACATTACAGCCATGTCACCCTGCACCCCCACATTACATCCATGTCACCCTGCACCCCACATTACATCCATGTCACCCTGCACCCCACATTACATCCATGTTACCCTGCACCCCCACATTACATCCGTGTCACCCTGCACCCCACATTACATCCATGTCACCCTGCACCCCACATTACAGCCATGTCACCCTGCACCCCACATTACATACATGTCACTCTGCAACCCACATTACATCCAGGTCACCCTGCACCCCACATTACATCCATGTCACCCTGCACCCCCACATTACATCCATGTCACCCTGCACCCCACATTACATCCATGTCACTCTGCACCCCATATTACATCCACGTCACCCTGCACCCCACATTACATCCACGTCACCCTGCACCCCACATTACATCCACGTCACCCTGCACCCCACATTACATCCATGTCACCCTGCACCTCACATTACATACATGTCACCCTGCACCCCCACATTACATCCATGTCACCCTGCACCCCACATTACAGCCATGTCACCCTGCACCCCACATTACATCCATGTCACCCTGCACCCCACATTACAGCCATGTCACCCTGCACCCCACATTACAGCCATGTCACCCTGCACCCCACATTACATACATGTCACCCTGCACCCCACATTACAGCCATGTCACCCTGCACCCCACATTACATCTATGTCACTCTGCACCCCTCTCCCTGACTTCCCACCTTCTCCTCTCCCTGGCTCCCCATCTTCTCCTCTCCCTGCACCCCACCTCCTCCTCTCCCTGACTCCACCTCCTCCTCTCCCTGCACCCCACCTTCTCCTCTCCCTGCACTCCACCTCCTCCTCTCCCTGCACCCCACCTCCTCCTCTCCCTGACTCCACCTCCTCCTCTCCCTGCACCCCACCTTCTCCTCTGCCTGCTCCCCACCTCCTCCTCTCCCTGCTCCCCACCTCCTCCTCTCCGTGCTCCCCACCTTCTCCTCTCCATGCTCCCCACCTCCTCCTCTCCGTGCTCCCCACCTCCTCCTCTCCGTGCTCCCCATCTTCTCCTCTGCCTGCACTCCACCTCCTCCTCGGCCTGCACTCCACCTCCTCCTCTCCGTGCTCCCCACCTTCTCCTCTCCCTGCTCCCCACCTCCTCCTCTCCCTGCTCCCCACCTCCTCCTCTCCGTGCTCGCCACCTTCTCCTCTCCCTGCTCCCCACCTCTTCCTCTCCCTGCACCCCACCTCCTCCTCTCCGTGCTCCCCACCTTCTTCTCTCCCTGCATCCCCACCTCCTCCTCTCCCTGCACCCCCACCTTCTCCTTTCCCTGACTCCCCACCTTCTCCTCTCCCTGCTCCCCACCTCCTCCTCTCCCTGCTCCCCACCTCCTCCTCTCCCTGCTCCCCACCTTCTCCTCTCCCTGCATACCACCTTCTCCTCTCCCTGCCTCCCACCTTCTCCTCTCCCTGTTCCCCACCTCCTCCTCTCCCTGCTCCCCACCTCCTGCTCTCCCTGCACCCCACCTCCTCCTCTCCCTGCTCCCCACCTACTCCTCTCCCTGCACCCCACCTACTCCTCTCCCTGCTCCCCACCTCCTCCTCTCCCTGCTCCCCACCTCCTCCTCTCCCTGCACCCCACCTCCTCCTCTCCCTGCACCCCACCTCCTCCTCTCCCTGCCTCCCACCTTCTCCTCTCCCTGCCTCCCACCTCCTCCTCTCCCTGCTCCACACCTCCTCCTCTCCCTGACTCCCCACCTTCTCCTCTCCCTGCACCCCACCTCCTCCTCTCCCTGCTCCCCACCTCCTCCTCTCCCTGCTCCCCACCTCCTCCTCTCCCTGCACCCCACCTCCTCCTCTCCCTGCTCCCCAACTCCTCCTCTCCCTGCTCCCCACCTTCTCCTCCTCTCTATGCTCCCCACCTTCTCCTCTCCTTGCTCCCCACCTCCTCCTCTCCCTGCTCCCCACCTTCTCCTCTCCCTGCTCCCCACCTTCTCCTCCTCTCTATGCTCCCCACCTCCTCCTCTCCCTGCTCCCCACCTCCTCCTCTCCCTGCTCCCCACCTCCTCCTCCTCTCCCTGCTCCCCACCTCCTCCTCCTCTCCCTGCTCCCCACCTTCTCCTCTCCCTGCACTCCACCTACTCCTCTCCCTCCATTGCTCCTCTATTCCTCAGGGCTGCAGCTTCTACCAGGGATCTCCATGGTTTCTATGTAACTCTAGAGTTGCTCCTCCCACACAAGGCACATGGCGATGACGTCATCAAAGGTCCTTTACACCACAAGGAAATATCATGTACAGTAACTTCTTAGAGCAGACACTTTCCTTTGAATATACAAGATGCAGGAGATCAGCACAGTCCAGTCCCTGCCCCATCTATAGACCACAACCAGGGCAGACCAGGGAGACCTCACAACCTCCAGCCTGAGAGCAGAGCTGGGGCTTCACTGCTGTCTCCAGGACCTGGGAATAAAGGAAGCATTTGATTGGTTGGCTGGTCTGTTTGACTGACAGATATTTCTCACAGAATAAGAATTCTGTCGCACAGAATAGTATTTTGTAGTACAGAAGTAGAATTCTGTCACACATAATGCCATTTTGTAGTACAGAAGTAGAATTCTGTGGCAGAGAATGGTATTTTTTAGCACACAAGTAGAATTCTGTCGCACAAAATAGTGTTTTGTAGTACAGAAGTAGAATTCTGTCGCACATAATGCCATTTTGTATTACAGAAGTAGAATTCTGTGGCAGAGAATGGTATTTTGTAGTACAGAAGTAGAAATCTGTCGCACCGAATAGTATTTTGTTGTACAGAAGTAGAATTCTGTCGCACAGAATAGTATTTTGTAGTACAGAAGTAGAATTCTGTCGCACAGAATAGTATTTTGTAGTACAGAAGTAGAATACTGTCGCACAGAATAGTATTTTGTAGTACAGAAGTAGAATTCTGTTGCACAGAATGGCATTTTGTAGTACAGAAGTAGAATTCTGTCGCACAGAATGGCATTTTGTAGTACGGAAGTAGAATTCTGTTGCACAGAATAGTATTTTGTAGTACAGAAGTAGAATTCTGTCGCACAGAATGGCATTTTGTAATACAGAAGTAGAATTCTGTTGCACAGAATAGTATTTTGTAGTACAGAAGAAGAATTTTGTCAAACAGAATGGTATTTTGTAGTACAGAAGTAGAATTCTGTCACACAGAATGGCACTTTGTAGTACAGAAGTAGAATTTTGTCGCACAGAATGGTATTTTGTAGTACAGAAGTAGAATTCTGTTGCACAGAATGGCATTTTGTAGTACAGAAGTAGAATTCTGTCGCACAGAATGGCATTTTGTAGTACGGAAGTAGAATTCTGTTGCACAGAATAGTATTTTGTAGTACAGAAGTAGAATTCTGTCACAGAATAGTATTTTGTAGTACAGAAGAAGAATTTTGTCGCACAGAATGGTATTTTGTAGTACAGAAGTAGAATTCTGTTACACAAAATTATATTTTGTATCACAGAAATGGTTTTTGTTGTACACAATAAGAGTTTTGTCTCACAGAATGGCATTTTGTAGTACAGAAATGTAATTTTGAAAAGACTCTTATACAAAAGTCATTTTGTTAAAAAAAATTATTCTGTGCCACAAAATAAAAAATCTGTGTCACAGGACAAGTGTTGTGTCTACAAAATTTAATTCTGTGTCACAAAAAATTATTCTGTAAACACAAAATCGTTTTTTTTTGTTCACATAATCTATTATGTAAGCACAAAATAAATTTGGTGTTCACTAAAAGTAGATGTGTAGTTTTGTGCAAGTGTAATGTATTTTGTCTTCAAGCAGAATATTTTGTGAACACAAAATTATTCTGTGCTTACAAAATGGATTCTGTGTCACAAAATGCACTGTGAACAAACGGCGCCCCATATGCCTGTCCCCGACTCTGATCCTTTGCTGCCTGTTCTGACCTCCTGCCTGTCCCCGACTCTGATCCTGTGCTGCCTGTTCTGACCCCCTGCCTGTCCCCGACTCTGATCCTGTGCTGCCTGTCATGACCTCCTGCCTGTCCCTGACTCTGATCATGTGCTGCCTGTCCTGACCTCCTGCCTGTCCCCGACATTGTCTTGTCCTCACGAATTTGCACCTCGCGTTGGCCGCCACCACGGACAAAGTCGCGCCTGTGGAGCCACCTGGAGACTCACCTGGTGACTCCACCTGGAGCCCAACCCGCTTTGCAACGGGCTCTGGTGAAAATCGGATACCACTTTGATTCTGCTCCCAGGTGTTGGCTTGTGTCATCGTCTGGGGTGCTCCTGTGGGTCTAATACCCCTGAGCCTGACACAATAAAGGGTTCACTGTTTTGGGAATTAGGTTCATTCCTATTGTTTTGAGGATTTTCACTTGAACTGAAAAAAATTGGTGAAAGTCTTGTGATAACATTTGGATTTAGTTCATTTGTATTTAATGTGTTTGTGTCTATAAATTTCTTGTCTGCATATATGACTTTTTGATGTCTATTAAAGTTTTACCAGTTATTCCAAAATATTAAAAGTTTGTTTTGTTTTATTATTTCACATGAAATATGGGAATCTGTGATTTTATGGGTTTTAGGTGGTAGTAAAAGTGGTTGGTTATGTGGATATTTGATGGTGGTGTTCAGTGTGATATGAACTCTGGTCCTCTTAAGTTCTTACCAAGGTACTCTCATCAACATATTGGGGCACATTTACTGTGTACACAGTGTACACAGTACACTGTGTACTATGTGCAGTATGTACTATGTGCAGTGTGTACTATGTACAGTGTCCTGTGTACTATGTGCAATGTGTACTATGTGCAGTGTCCTGTGTACTATGTACAGTGTCCTATGTACTATGTGCAGTTTGTACTATGTACAGTGTCCTGTGTACTATGTGCAGTGTGTACTATGTGCAGTGTCCTGTGTACTATGTACAGTGTCCTGTGTACTATGTGAAGTGTGTACTATGTACAGTGTCCTGTGTACTATGTGCAGTGTGTACTATGTGAAGTGTGTACTATATGCAGTGTGTACTATGTGCAGTGTGTACTATGTACAGTGTCCTGTGTACTATGTGCAGTGTGTACTATATACAGTGTCCTGTGTACTATGTGCAGTGTGTACTATGTACAGTGTCCTGTGTACTATGTGCAGTGTGTACTATGTGCAGTGTCCTGTGTACTATGTACAGTGTCCTATGTACTATGTGCAGTTTGTACTATGTACAGTGTCCTGTGTACTATGTGCAGTGTGTTCTATGTGCAGTGTCCTGTGTACTATGTACAGTGTCCTGTGTACTATGTGAAGTGTGTACTATGTACAGTGTCCTGTGTACTATGTGCAGGGTGTACTATGTGCAGTATGTACTATGTGTAGTGTCCTGTGTATTATGTGCAGTGTGTACTGTGTGCAGTGTGTACTATGTACAGTGTCCTGTGTACTATGTGCAGTGTGTACTATGTGCAGTGTTCTGTGTACTATCTGCAGTGTGTACTATGTGCAGTGTCCTGTGTACTATGTGCAGTGTGTACTATGTGCAGTGTCCTGTGTGCTGTGTGTACTATGTGCAGGGTGTACTATGTGCAGTGTGTACTATGTGCAGTGTGTGTACTATGTGCAGTGTGTACTATGTGCAGTGTCCTGTGTACTATGTGCAGTGTGTACTATGTGCTGTGTGTACTATGTGCAGTGTGTACTATGTGAGGTGTGTACTATGTGCAGTGTGTGTACTATGTGCAGTGTGTACCATGTGCGGGGTGTGTACCATGTGCGGTGTGTGTACCATGTGCGGTGTGTGTACCATGTGCGGTGTGTGTACCATGTGCGGTGTGTGTACCATGTGCAGTGTGTACTATGTGCAGTGTGTACTATGTGAGGTGTGTACTATGTGCAGTGTCCTGTGTACTATGTGCAGTGTGTACTATGTGCAGTGTGTGTACTATGTGCTGTGTGTACTATGTGCAGTGTGTAATACATGCAGTGTGTACTATGTGCAGTGTGTACTATGTGCAGTGTGTGTACTATGTGCAGTTTGTATTATGTGCAGTGTGTACTATATGCAGTGTCCTGTGTACTATGTGCGGTGTGTACTATGTGCAGTGTCCTGTGTACTATGTGCAGTGTGTACTATGTGCAGTGTGTGTACTAAGTGCTGTGTGTACTATGTGCAGTGTGTAATACATGCAGTGTGTACTATGTGCAGTGTGTACTATGTGCAGTGTGTGTACTATGTGCAGTTTGTATTATGTGCAGTGTGTACTATATGCAGTGTCCTGTGTACTATGTGCATTGGTACTATGTGCAGTGTCCTGTGTACTATGTGCTGTGTGTACTATGCGCAGTGTGTAATACGTGCAGTGTGTACTATGTGCAGTGTGTACTATGTGCAGTGTGTACTATGTGCAGTGTGTACTATATGCAGTGTCCTGTGTACTATGTGCAGTGTGTACTATGTGCTGTGTGTACTATGTGCAGTGTGTACTATGTGAGGTGTGTACTATGTGCAGTGTCCTGTGTACTATGTGCAGTGTGTGTACTATGTGCAGTTTGTACTATGTGCAGTGTGTACAATATGCAGTGTCCTGTGTACTATGTGCAGTGTGTACTATGTGCAGTGTCCTGTGTACTATGTGCAGTGTCCTGTGTACTATGTGCAGTGTCCTGTGTACTATGTGCAGTGTGTACTATGTGCAGTGTCCTGTGTATAGTGCAGGGGGTGCCAGATTCAGGATTTCTGGTGCCTGTTCTTCATGAATCACAGATGGTTGTAACTTGTGATAATTAAGGCGCAACAACTACACTTAAGCGCAGAAAAGTGATACATCTGGCCCTGTGTTATCAGTCACTGTCAGTTTATCTGCATTTTTTTATCATCCTTTTTTTTTTTTTAAATGTAGCTAAAGAACAGAATTGTGCTGACAGCAGAGTGAACCAGTCTGATGCCTGCTTTTTGGTTGTATTTTAGAAACTTTTTGGGAGCACTGGGGCTTTTGTGTATTTTTTTGAGCCTTTTTCCAGCAGTTCTCCGGAGTTCTCCGTGTAGCAGTTTCCTGGTTTGCGCCTAATTTGTCTTTGTATTTCTCCTGCTTCCAGATGTTTGTACCGGATCTAACATCGATTTCCGCCTATATGGGCGCATATAATAACGCAATAACTCGCCAGTCCTGACCATGCTAAGAAAAGGCAATGCGATTTGTGCAACAAAATTGTGTTTATTAAAAAAAATTAGCTCCTAATAAAAATCTGCATCAACAATAAAACTTTATTAAAGTTCATTAGGAGCTACAATGCACACATTGGGGCACATTTACTTACCGGGCCGCGGAGCTCACCGAAAGTCCCGCGATTCACTAAGATTGTGCGCCCGGTATCCTGCATGTGTCGCTTCCCCGCTCAGGTCCCCGGAGTTCACCTTCTTCTTCCCGGTGCATGTAAGTGCATTGTCTTGAGACACAATTTGAATGTTAAATTCCGCGCTCAGTCCGAATCAGTCCGATCTAATTTGCAACTTTTTTGGATGCAAGGAAAAGTCCGGCACTTAGTAGCTCTGACTCCCTGCGCCTTATCTGACATAATGGGGCACATTTACTAAGGGTCCGCAGCCGCGAATCCGTCGGGTTTTTCCCGAATATTTCCTCTTTGCGCTGTATTTCACGGGATTGTGGCGCACGCGATCGTTTTTTTGGCGCAATCGCGCCGACTTTCGCGCGACAGAAATCGGGGGCGTGGCCACCGGACAACCCAAAGGACCTTGGCGCAGCAGCGACACCTGGTGAATATCGGCGCACGGACCTTAGTGAATCCCGGCAGAACCCGAATCAGCGTCGGAGAACCCGCCGCTGGATCGCGACTGGACCGGGTAAGTAAATGTGCCCCAATGAGCGGCTGCTATACAGATGTTTGCTCGGGTTCTATCACTATTTTGCGCTTAAAAAGTTGCAAAAATGCACCTACTCTGAAAAATAATCTCCCTATTCATTACTGGAAACAGAGGGCTTCACTTCCCAAATTAAGGGTTCTTCTTCTAATGCTGCGCCTTTCTTCATCGGCGTGTCAGAAGAAGATTGGGGGACATCAGGTCCCCTAAGTGCAAGTAACATCACAGCCCAGACCTGTCAATAACACCCAGGATCAGGAGAACTCAGGTTTAACCCCTTACACACCACGGTCAAGAATGACTGCAGCGTGTAAATACATCCTCTGTGGAACGGACCCCCTGGAGAGCTAACCAGGGATTCGATCCATCCTGCCGCAGCCCTGTGGTCTGGCGTGTGCCCCGAGGCTGCCTCCTCCTCTTCCCGCTGGGTTCCATATCCTGGCAGGAAACGGCTGTATGAAACTGAGGATGCGCAGCATCAGCCTTAGCGTCAGCATCAGCCTCAGCGTCAGCCTCAGCGTCAGCCTCAGCATCAGCCTCAGCGTCAGCCTCAGCCTCAGCATCAGCCTCAGCATCAGCCTCAGCATCAGCGTCAGCCTCAGTATCAGCCTCAGCGATAGCCTCAGCGTCAGCATGCTCAGTTACTTACACTGTACACTGCAATACAAGTGTATTGTAGTGTAAGGGCTTGAACATGCGATCGAATGAATGCTTGTTCAAGCCCAAGTGTGGAAAAATAAAAAAATGTAAAAAAGACTGACATTTTTTTTTTTTCATTTTATTATAATTATAATAATTAAATCAATAAAATAAGTCTCCTAATCACTTTAGTTACATATAAACTCCAAATAAAATATATAAAACACAAAAAAAGAGTACATATTTTTTTATCACCGCGACCGTATTAATCTGTACAATAAATCTAAATCAATATTGAACCCGCTCGGTGAACAACGTCAAAAAAAACACGAAAAACTCCCCTTAATATACAATTTTTCATCAAATGCTTTCACAAAAAATTGTTCTAAAAAGTGATCAAAAAAGTTACGTTCCCTAATATGATACGACTGAAAAGAACAACTCTCTTCGCAAAAAATAAGCCCTCAATTGGATCTGTCAACAGAAAAATACAAAAGCTATGGCCCAGAAAAGCTGACGATAGTAGAAAAAAAATGTGATTTACTCCAATATTGGTTTTACTCAGTAAAATTGAGCGAAGATGAGAAAAACTATATAAATGAGGCATCACCGCAATCATAGTGAACCAGAGACTAAAGATAAAAAAATATTTTTATAAAAAATTTTTAAAATCCAAAATAAAAATTGATGATTCTGTTTGTGTCCCCCTTCAAATAGTTAATAAAATCTCATGAATAAGCTTAAAGGGAACCTGTCACCAGGAGACCCATTTTTAGCACTCCCCCAGTCCCCACAGAGCATAGTACATACACTGCCAAAGTGTTTTTGTATAAAAAATAGGTTTTACAGAAAAAAAGATATGTTATATTGTACCTTTCATTAGCATCTGCTGTGTGACTAGGCAGTTGCCAATTGGGAGGGGCTGGAAAGGAGCAGTCCCCCCCCACCCTTGGGAAACCTGTGACCTTTTCAAATATATGAATAACTCCCCTCACTCGGCTGTAGAGGAGCAGGGGGCGTCGCTAAGCCCAGTGATGGGTGTTTTCATATATTTGAAAAGGACACATGGAGGAGCTGTTTCCCAAGGGTGGGGGGAATACTGCTCCTTTCCAGCCCCTCCCTGTGGGCACCTGCCTGGTCACACAGCAGATGCTAATGTAAGGTACAATATAACATATCTTTTTTTCTGTAAAACCTATTTTTAATACAACAACACTTTGCTCTGTGGGGACTGGGAGAGTGCTAAAAATGGGTCTCCTGGTGACAGGTTCCCTTTAAGACCCCCCCAAACGAATTATCTATACATTATAATAATGAGCAAATAATGAGCCCTCATATGTTCACATTTACAAAAAAAATAAAAATTTTATAGCTTGTACACTGTGACAAATCTGCTGTGAATGGCGCTGCTTCCATCCTATGCCCGGCCGTGCGCCCATACAGCAGTTACCACCACATATGGGGTATCGGTACTCGGGAGAAATTGGGCATCAAACGTTGCAGAGAATTTCATCCTTTTATTTATTATGAAACCATCAGTTTTGGCCTAAATGAATGTATTTTACAAAAAAATTGCAAAAGTTTCTAAATCGCAGGTCCATATTGTTTTTTTAACCCCTGTGAAACACTTAAAGGGTTAATAGACTTAATAGAAGTTGCTTTACATACGTTGAGGGGTGACGTTACTATAATTTATGGGGTTTTACTATTATTTAGGCCTTTCAAAGTCACTTGGAAGCTGAGTTGTCCCTCAAAATGTGAGTTTTGGGGATTTTCATCAAAATGAGAAAAATTCTGCACCTAAAGTTCTGCTCCTCATAACATCCGAGAAAAATGAGAGGACGCAGAAAATATCATCTCAGCATAAAGAAGACATTCCGGAAATATTAGTTATCAAGTTTTTTGGGTAGTTTTACTTCCTACCTGGAAAACATTTCGGGTGGACATTAATCATAGTCAGTTAGACTGTTTTGAGCGGTTTTTTTTCCGCGAAAATCTGGCGCATCTCGTTAATTAGGCGCATTTATGTGCCATTTTCTGGCGCACGGCAAAGTCCGGCACTTAGTGGTTTTGAGTCCCTGCGCCTCATCTGACATAGTGAGTGCGTCCTATACAGATGTTTGCACGGGATCTATCACTAATTTGCGCCTAAAAAGTCGCTAAAAAGGCGCAAAAATGCCCCAACTCTGAGCAGCTGCACTTCCAAAAAAACTTCATTTTCATTACTAAAAACAAAGGTTTTCGTTTGCCAAATGAAGAATTCCCTCTATGCAACATGGAAAATCCTTCAGCTCAGTTTTATAATGTAAAATTTCTCCAGTAACGACTTCATCATTGTCTATGGGATCATCTCTGGGAGTGATTATTGTCTTATTGTACAGATCTGAGAATATTATCAGTCTCCATTTCATGTAAATTATAATAAAAAAGGAAAAGACTCATTTCTGCAACAATTATTATTTTTTTTTTTTCCCATCTCTGTCACTTTTAGTCCCTGCAGTTACATCACAATGATAGGTTTTGTGCAGAGATGAAGCCCTGAACGTTCTGTCACATTTTCTCAGTCTCCTTTCATTATTAGTCACAAATGAGATCTAACAATTGCGCCAAATTTGGCGCTAATTTAGGCGCAAATGAATGGGACATGAGACAAATCCAAAGAGCATTTACTAAGGCAGAACCAGATCCATCATAGATCAGGAGCCGAAAAGAAGAGCAAACCAGGCGCAAAAACAGGCGAACCAGAGACCCCACTATGATTAATGTCCCCCCCCTAGGATGGAATTGACAATGGGATGTTTAATCAATACATTAAACTTCGTTCTTTATTTTGTTAATGGAGATAAGATACATTCGGGCACATGTATTATTGCATCTGCGCCAAAAAAATGCCGGGATTTGAATGTTTTTTTGGCGCAGACCTGTTGCGGATCATTTATAATGAGTTTGCACCAGAAAGAACAGATGTTTCCGACTATCCCAACTCCTCCGGGATTTTGTGGCGCAAGTGGGTGTGGCCTAACGTTTCCACATTATCCTCCACATTTATGTGTATTTTGTCGGGATTTTTAGGCGCAATTTTTGGCACACGATAGACCAGGAAAAAAATGGTCAGAGAGCAAAATTAAAGCGCACATCTCATTGATGTCAGCATTTTTATGGTGCCCGACTGATCAGTTCCGTCTACCCATTAATTACAGCCATGACCCAACTTAAATACATCGGGCTGTGATTTGCGTAGACTGATCTCCGATGCCGACAGACATGCTTGCGCCACAATTAGTAAATCCCCCCCAGTGGGTTGAATGAGTGTGAACTGAGACTGAGTATGATAGTATTGTAGGACATGATAATCTGCTTCCCTCTTACACCAGCAGTAGATGCAGAGTGAAATGATTAATGACACTGCATGACCTCAACCACACCACAAGGGGGCAATGCTGCACTGGACACTGACACAGAACTGGTGATGAATGGGTGATGGATCCTCCAGCAGTCACCGGCACATGGGAACATGGATGGAAATATACATCTACAGCCCACAACTGATAAGTAACTGATAGATGTAAAGTGGTGTTCAGGTATAAGATGGATACATTGGTAAGGCTACGTTCACACTACCGTCAGGATTTCCATTTATTTACCATCCGGTGTCTTTTGTAGTAATAAAACTGAACATAAGAGATGATAGTAACAGACACTTTACTTTCACTATATCCATATATAGCTTCTATATCTATTATCTATCTATCCCTCATAATAGTCACCATCTATAGATATCTAATTTTTATCTATCTATCTATCTATCTATCTATCTATCTCATATCTATCTATCTATCTCATATCTATCTATCTATCTATCTCATATCTATCTATCTATCTATCTATCTCATATCTATCTATCTATCTATCTATCTATCTCATATCTATCTATCTATCTCATATCTATCTATCTATCTATCTATCTATCTATCTATCTATCTCATATCTATCTATCTATCTATCT
>NC_092413.1:213924600-214044600 GCF_040894005.1 Engystomops pustulosus
GGATAGATAAAACAAAGATAGATATGAGATACATTTAAGGAATAGAGATTTATCATTGCCGAAACGTTGCTACTTAACATGGAATGTAGGGAGTCCCTTTTTTGGGGCTTGTTTTGGGCCTGCAGGGGGCGCTGCTTTCTTCTTGTAGCTTTGTACACAGAGTATAGATAGTGAGAGATGTCACCACTTATAAAACTCTTTGGGGCATTTATAATCCTGATTTTCCCTAAAAAAAGAGATGTATTGAGAGGGGAGGCTCCGGACTCCTCCGGATTTATGATGAGCTGGGGGATTCTTTTCTGTTCATTGTCAATATAATTTTTCATCTCCTGAAGACACTGAGGCCCAAATGTCATCCCTATCCTGGTGACCTCCCTGTAAGGTCATCTGTCAGCAGCAGAGACGCTTATCACTGATCACTACACAATCATCATCATCAGATCTATCTAGATATTATCAGCAGACCTGTCACTGACCACTTCTTACATATTGTCCTTCATTCCCTAAAGTCACCAGCTGGGGGCGCTAATACTTCATGTAAGCCCTGCCTATCCACATGTAGTCCATTGTATTATATTGTATTACATTGTTTCCATGTACTGTATAGAAAGGATTCATAGGTTCTGGATGTGAGGAGTGCACCAGGACTATGACTTGTTGTATGTGAGGAGTGCACCAGGACTATGACTAGTTGTATGTGGGGTGTGCACCAGGACTATGACTAGTTGTATGTGTGGTGTGTGCACCAGGACTATGACTAGTTGTATGTGGGGTGTGCACCAGGACTATGACCAGTTGTATGTGGGGTGTGCACCAGGACTATGACTAGTTGTATGTGGGGTGTGCACCAGGACTATGACTAGTTGTATGTGGGGTGTGCACCAGGACTATGACCAGTTGTATGTGGGGTGTGCACCAGGACTATGACCAGTTGTATGTGGGGTGTGCACCAGGACTATGACTAGTTGTATGTGGGGTGTGCACCAGGACTATGACTAGTTGTATGTTGGCTGTGCACCAGGACTATGACTAGTTGTATGTGTGGTGTGCACCAGGACTATGACTAGTTGTATGTGGGGTGTGCACCAGGACTATGACTAGTTGTATGTGGGGTGTGCACCAGGACTATGACTAGTTGTATGTGGTGTGTGCACCAAGACTATGACCAGTTGTATGTGGGGTGTGCACCAGGACTATGACTAGTTGTATGTGGGGTGTGTACCAAGACTATGACTAGTTGTATATGGGGAGTGCACCAGGACTATGACAAGTTGTATGTGGGGTGTGTGTGCACTAGGACTAGGACTAGTTGTATGTGAGGAGTGCACCAGGAATATGACTAGTTGTATGTGGGGTGTGCACCAGGACTATGACTAGTTGTATGTGGGGTGTGCACCAGGACTATGACTAGTTGTATGTGGGGTGTGCACCAGGACTATGACAAGTTATATGTGTGGGGTGTGCACCAGGACTATGACTAGATGTGTGTGGGGTGTGCACCAAGATTATGACTAGTTGTATGTGTGGGGTGTGCACCAGGACTATGACTAGTTGTATGTGGGGTGTGCACCAGGACTATGACTAGTTGTATGTGGGGTGTGCACCAGGACTATAAATGGTTGTATGTGTGGGGTGTGCACTAGGACTATGACTAGTTGTATGTGGGGTGTGTACCAAGACTATGACTAGTTGTATATGGGGAGTGCACCAGGACTATGACAAGTTGTATGTGGGGTGTGTGTGCACTAGGACTAGGACTAGTTGTATGTGAGGAGTGCACCAGGAATATGACTAGTTGTATGTGGGGTGTGCACCAGGACTATGACTAGTTGTATGTGGGGTGTGCACCAGGACTATGACTAGTTGTATGTGGGGTGTGCACCAGGACTATGACAAGTTATATGTGTGGGGTGTGCACCAGGACTATGACTAGATGTGTGTGGGGTGTGCACCAAGATTATGACTAGTTGTATGTGTGGGGTGTGCACCAGGACTATGACTAGTTGTATGTGGGGTGTGCACCAGGACTATGACTAGTTGTATGTGGGGTGTGCACCAGGACAATAAATGGTTGTATGTGTGGGGTGTGCACCAGGACTATGACAAGTTATATGTGTGGGGTGTGCACCAGGACTATGACTAGTTGTGTGTGCACCAAGATTATGACTAGTTGTATGTGTGGGGTGTGCACCAGGACTACGACTAGTTGTATGTGGGGTGTGCACCAGGAGTATGACTAGTTGTATGTGGGGTGTGCACCAGGACTACGACTAGTTGTATGTGGGATGTGTACGAAGACTATGACTAGTTGTATATGGGGAGTGCACCAGGACTATGACCAGTTGTATGTGGGGTGTGCACCAGGACTATGACCAGTTGTATGTGGGATGTCCACCAGGACTATGACTAGTTGTATGTGTGGGGTGTGCACCAGGACTATGGCTAGTTGTATGTGGGGTGTGCACCAGGACTATGACTAGTTGTATGTGGGGTGTGCACCAGGACTATGACTAGTTGTATGTGGGGTGTGCACCAGGACTATGACTAGTTGTATGTGGGTTGTGCACCAGGACTATGACTAGTTATATGTGTGGGGTGTGCACCAGGACTATGACTAGTTGTATGTGGAGAGTGCACCAGGACTATGACTAGTTGTATGTGGGGTGTGCACCAGGACTATGACTAGTTGTATGTGGGATGTGCACCAGGACTATGACTAGTTGTATGTGGGTTGTGCACCAGGACTATGACTAGTTATTTGTGTGGGGTGTGCACCAGGACTATGACTAGTTGTATGTGGAGAGTGCACCAGGACTATGACTAGTTGTATGTGGGGTGTGCACCAGGACTATGACTAGTTGTATGTGGGGTGTGCACCAGGACTATGACTAGTTGTATGTGGGGTGTGCACCCGGACTATGACTAGTTGTATGTGGGGTGTGCACCAGGACTATGACTAGTTGTATGTGGGGTGTGCACCAGGACTATGACTAGTTGTATGTGGGGTGTGCACCAGGACTATAACTAGTTGTATGTGGGGTGTGCACCAGGACTATGACTAGTTGTATGTGGGGTGTGTGTGCACTAGGACTAGGACTAGTTGTATGTGGGGTGTGCACCAGGACTATGACTAGTTGTATGTGGGGTGTGTGTGCACTAGGACTATGACTAGTTGTATGTGGGGTGTGCACCAGGACTATGACTAGTTGTATGTGGGATGTCCACCAGGACTATGACTATTTGTATGTGGGGTGTGCACCAGGACTATGACTAGTTGTATGTGGGGTGTGCACCAGGACTATGACTAGTTGTATGTGGGGTGTGCACCAGGACTATAAATGGTTGTATGTGTGGGGTGTGCACCAGGACTATGACAAGTTATATGTGTGGGGTGTGCACCAGGACTATGACTAGTTGTGTGTGCACCAAGATTATGACTAGTTGTATGTGTGGGGTGTGCACCAGGACTACGACTAGTTGTATGTGGGGTGTGCACCAGGAGTATGACTAGTTGTATGTGGGGTGTGCACCAGGACTACGACTAGTTGTATGTGGGGTGTGTACCAAGACTATGACTAGTTGTATATGGGGAGTGCACCAGGACTATGACCAGTTGTATGTGGGGTGTGTGTGCACTAGGACTAGGACTAGTTGTACGTGGGATGTCCACCAGGACTATGACTAGTTGTATGTGTGGGGTGTGCACCAGGACTATGGCTAGTTGTATGTGGGGTGTGCACCAGGACTATGACTAGTTGTATGTGGGGTGTGCACCAGGACTATGACTAGTTGTATGTGGGGTGTGCACCAGGACTATGACTAGTTGTATGTGGGGTGTGCACCAGGACTATGACTAGTTGTATGTGGGGTGTGCACCAGGACTATGACTAGTTGTATGTGGGTTGTGCACCAGGACTATGACTAGTTATATGTGTGGGGTGTGCACCAGGACTATGACTAGTTGTATGTGGAGAGTGCACCAGGACTATGACCAGTTGTATGTGGGGTGTGCAGCAGGACTATGACCAGTTGTATGTGGGGTGTGCAGCAGGACTATGACTAGTTGTATGTGGGTTGTGCACCAGGACTATGACTAGTTATATGTGTGGGGTGTGCACCAGGACTATGACTAGTTGTATGTGGAGAGTGCACCAGGACTATGACTAGTTGTATGTGGGGTGTGCACCAGGACTATGACCAGTTGTATGTGGGGTGTGCAGCAGGACTATGACTAGTTGTATGTGGGTTGTGCACCAGGACTATGACTAGTTATATGTGTGGGGTGTGCACCAGGACTATGACTAGTTGTATGTGGAGAGTGCACCAGGACTATGACTAGTTGTATGTGGGGTGTGCACCAGGACTAAGACCAGTTGTATGTGGGGTGTGCAGCAGGACTATGACCAGTTGTATGTGGGTTGTGCACCAGGACTATGACTAGTTATATGTGTGGGGTGTGCACCAGGACTATGACTAGTTGTATGTGGAGAGTGCACCAGGACTATGACCAGTTGTATGTGTGGTGTGCACCAGGACTATGACTAGTTGTATGTGGAGAGTGCACCAGGACTATGACCAGTTGTATGTGGGGTGTGCAGCAGGACTATGACTAGTTGTATTTGGGGTGTGCACCAAGACTATGACTAAGTGCAACCTGCCACCTTCTACCATAGTCCTCACTCAACTACTGAACCCCAAATCCTCTGAAGAGCAGGAGCAGGGTTTTAGGAATTACCAGGATTCTCTTAGTAAAACCCTGATATTATGGGGGTGCTCCAACTGCCTGATCTTCACCGCCTATGACCATGTGGATAGGGGGAACAAGTCATTCATAGGACACCCCCATTAACCCTTCAGTCCTTACACTCCTTTCCTTTTCTCAGTCCTCTGGCTGAGTGTCTCGCTGCCGCAGTGTTACCCTTGACGTGATGCGTCCCCTCATGCGCCAACTTTATGATCCAATATTTCCAGAAGTTCTTCCTATTATCAATCCTAGTAACTGACCCCCTGGTAGCTGAACCTCCTTGTTAACATCACTGAAGGGGGCGCTCCGGTGCACAGTTGTACCGTGCTCCACATTTAACATGCAATAGAAGTGTGTCGCACGCCCCATGTTAAAGGTGCACCAGAAAAAAAATGAGTGCTCTCTGTCGGAGCAGTGCAGTGGAGTGCAGTGCCTGAATCTGGCGCCCCCTGCATACTACACAGGACACTGCATATAGTATAGGCTGCACTGTTCTTAGTAAATGTGCCCCATACTGTTTATTAGTACTGTATCTGTATAGACCTGTAGAAAGGGTTAATGAACATTGATATATATTTTTGACCACATATCTCTAACTGAAGAGAAGCCATTAATTTTCCCACAGCTATAGTAGAAATTGCTTCAGAGAGGAAAACAGACTTTAGATTGACATGTGCAGTCTGGAAAGTTGTTTACTTCTTTAGAAACTTTCTGTCATAGAATATTATGGGGATCCAATGTAAGTCTAAGGGAGAATGCTTTGTCATTTTTGTTACATAAAATGTATCCACTCCTTCCCTAGTAGAAGGTGTATGAAGAGTCCCCAGGGTCCTGCAGTTAGCAAACAGGAGAAGACTGCCTGTATAACCAGAAGAAGAAGCTGAGATGAGAATACTCCCTGCACTTCCTCCTTAACCTCCATTATTTGGCTCAAATGAGCAGATTGTACATAGGGTCCTATCTGCAGGCAGTATGTTATAAAGTAGTAGGAGATGAGTAGATTGTACATAGGGGCACATTTACTAAGGGTCCGCATGGCGCAATTTCGTCGGGTTTCTCGACTATTTCCGATTTGCGCCGCATTTAAGTGGAGTTTTTGGTGCACGCGATCGGAATTTTGGCCCAATCGCGCCCCCAGATCATAGGCGTGGCCGACGGAAAACCCGACTGATTCGGCCTAAGCGCGGGATTTACAATTCAAATTGTACTCGCATGCATCGGGAAGAAGAAGGTGAACTCTGGCGGACCTCAGAAGGGAAGCGACACATGCAGGAAAATGGACGCACCATCTTGAAGAATCGCGGCGGACTTCATACTTTTCGTAGAACGCAGACCAGGGATCGTGACAGGACCGTGTAAGTAAATCTGCCCTAAAGTGTCCTATCTGCAGGCAGCATGTTATAGAGCAGGAAGAGCTGAGCAGACTGTACATAGTGTCCTATCTGCAGGCAGCATGTTATAGAGGCGGAGGAGCTGAGCAGATTGTACATAGTGTCCTATCTGCAGGCAGCATGTAATAGAGCAGGAGGAGCTGAGCAGATTATACATAGTGTCCTATCTGCAGGCAGCATGTCATAGAGCAGGAAGAGCTGAGCAGACTGTACATAGTGTCCTATCTGCAGGTAGCATGTTATAGAGCAGGAGGAGCTGAGCAGATTGTACATAGTGTCCTATCTGCAGGCAGCATGTTTTAGAGCAGGAGGAGCTGAGAAGATTGTACATAGTGTCCTATCTGCAGGCAGCATGTTTTAGAGCAGGAGGAGCTGAGACGATTGTACATAGTGTCCTATCTGCAGGCAGCATGTTATAGAGCAGGAGAAGCTGAGCAGACTGTACATGGTGTCCTATCTGTAGGCAGCATGTTATAGAGCAGGAGGAGCTGAGCAGATTGTACATAGTGTCCTATCTGCAGGCAGCATGCTATAGAGCAGGAGGAGCTGAGCAGACTGTACATAGTGTCCTATCTGCAGGCAGCATGTTATAGAGCAGGAGGAGCTGAGAAGATTGTACATAGTGTCCTATCTGCAGGCAGCATGTTATAGAGCAGGAGAAGCTGAGCAGATTGTATATAGTGTCCTATCTGCAGGCAGCATGTTATAGAGCAGGAGGAGCTGAGCAGATTGTACATAGTGTCCTATCTGCAGGCAGCATTTTATAGAGCAGGAGGAGCTGAGCAAATTGTACATAGTGTCCTATCTGCAGGCAGCATTTTATAGAGCAGGAGGAGCTGAGCAAATTGTACATAGTGTCCTATCTTCAGGCAGCATGTTATAGAGTAGGAGGAGCTGAGCAGATTATACATAGTGTCCTATCTTCAGGCAGCATGTTATAGAGTAGGAGGAGCTGAGCAGATTATACATAGTGTCCTATCTGCAAGCAGCATGTTATAGAGCAGGAGGAGCTGAGCAGATTGTACATAGTTCGTCTGTAGCCAGAATGTTATAGATCATGACGAAGAACAACATACTGTAATGTCCCAAACACGTAGGTCTGCTGCAGGTTTTTACTAGTGAGCTTTCGTGCTCTTCTTGTTTTATGTATTTTTTGTATTTTCCTCTTTTTTTAAAAGCATGCACCAAAGGATATAAACTTTAAAGAATATAACACGAGTGCCGGTTCTTTAATATATTTACTATGCGTCATCTACCTAAGTCGTCATAGGATTTCATAATTTTTTTCCGGGCACCGTTCACATTGTGGACGAAACGAGGAAACATTAGGCAACATTGGTGAGCTGTGGATATCTTCTTCTTCTCTTGTTATATCAGAATGTTATAGAGCAGGAGGAGCACCTGTACCTGATGCAGCCATGACAATGACAATCTTTCACAACAAGCTTCTACATGTCATGGATATTTGATTATAAAGCTATACTCTTTATGTATATAGCGTCATGCTATTCCCTATGTAATGGGGGACATATACAAATAAAGTTTGATTGCGAGGGCTGACTACAGGCAGTATCCTGTGGATAGGCCATTGATAGTAATTCTGGGACATCCCCTTTAAATTGCATACTTGGTATAAAATAGGTTACGCAACGTTCCTCCCTGGGCTCCAGAGTCGATCCGGTAGCAGAACCCTGATCTTTAGCACAGGCCGCTCTATTCTCTCTTACCGATTGCTCCCTAATCCCCATGCTCATTCCCAGACTTCTTTCCATGCCTCCATTTCTCCTACAGTCTTATCCTTCACATAATTAAAACAATGCCCCCATACCCTGTTCCATGAAAAAACCACTTTCCAGATCCCCCCTCACACAGATTGCTCCCTTTGTCCTATCTGTTGCACAGAAGTCTCTCTATGACCCATCTTTAGTTGTTTCCCTTGTGTCCTATGGTCCCTATCTCTCATAAACTGTCCCTCAAGACCCCCATATCATACATACTGCTCTCCACCATCCTCCTCTTATGGACTGTTCATCAATCAGTATCCAACTCCATCTTTCTATCGTCTATTAAGAGACGAAGGCAGGAAGGGATGAAGAGAACTCTGCAGCCTTTATGTGGCTTCACAATTCCCTCTATGATCTGGCTATATAAGTGGAGAGGGCTACAGAAAAGGGGGCATATGTGTGTTGGGGGTATTATAAGTTAGGGGCTAGAGGAAGGGGGCAATATTATTATTTGGGTCCCATTAAGAGGCATTTTAATAAGTATCCACAGAGCAATGGGATTATACAGTGAGAAAAGGGGATTAAACAGTATAGGTGGGATTTTATACATGGTGGGGTAGGACAGGACGGGGGCTGTACACAATTTTGTGGTTACTGAAGGTGAATTATACATTGTGGGTGTCACAAGAGTTATATAATATAGGCACCATAGGTCTCCCTCTTTGAATTTTTTCATTGTTTGGAGGTATGTCCACAAACATGAAATGGAGCAGCACTTTGCATGTTTAAACCCCAGTGCGCTTTGCCTGTGGCATTTAAAGGGTAACACCTGATCACGGGTGTTACTAGTGGAGTTGAGAGTTCGAGGGAACCTGAACCATAAAGGGGCTCTCTGCTTCTAACAAGTTGGGTCTTTTCCACAGGAGAGTCTGAATGACGGGACCCCCACGGAACACAAGAAGAGGGGTTCATAAATCACGAGAACAGGGGTTCATAGATCACGAGAACAGGGGTTCATAGATCACGAGAACAGGGGTTCATGGATCATGAGAACATGAGTTCATAAATCACGAGAACAGGGGTTTATGGATCACGAGAACAGGGGTTCATGGATCATGAGAACATGGGTTCATAAATCACGAGAACAGGGGTTCATGGGTCACAAGAACAGGAGTTCATGGATCACGAGAACAGGGGTTCATGGATCACAAAAACAGGGGTTCATAAATCACGAGAACAGGGGTTCGTGGATCACGAGAACAGGGGTTCATGGGTCACAAGAACAGGAGTTCATGGATCACGAGAACAGGGGTTCATGGATCATGAGAACATGGGTTCATAAATCACGAGAACAGGGGTTTATGGATCACGAGAACAGGGGTTCATGGATCATGAGAACAGGGGTTCATGGATCACAAGAACAGGGGTTCATGGATCAGGAGAGGAGGGGTTCATAAATCACAAGAACAGGGGTTCAAGAGGAGGGGTTCATGGATCACGAGAGGAGGGGTTTGTTGTAGCCCTGATGCACCCGAGATAACCGGGGCAACCAGTGCATGTGCGGGCTTCTCCTTTGATCTCTATCGGCTATCTCCATCAGCCTCCAGCCATTATACATGTATCACATGTCCTGCTATGAGCCTGATTGGATGTATGGTGCATTACATTGGAAAACGATGTTAATGGTCACGCCCAGCCTCCCGTTGCAAGTGAATGGGAATCGGGGCTGTAGGGAACAGTAAATCAATGAGGGATCGGTGGGTGTTGGACCTTCCATGATCAATTACTGTTGGCCAATCCTCGGAATAGTAAAACCTGGCCATTCCCTTGAGGAACTTGTACACCCCCATGATGCTCCATTTACGTAGATCACTTGCAGGACTCTACTCTAGTGATCACTGGGGGGTCACAGTGGTTGTACCCCAAGCTATCAGACTCTAACCCTCTGTCTTATAGATAGGGGAGGAATATCGTTGGTGTAACCACCCCTTTAATTTGCAAAAAAAAAAAAAAAAAATCAAAATTAATCTACACTTTTACAATTTTAGGAAAGCAGATTTACTTTAAATTGAAAACATCTTCTCCTCGTTCTCGATGAGCAAATAACCCAAACAAAAAGATTTTTAACGCAATGCAATACACATAAAACATAGTAAAATTTAATTGCTTTCCATTTTATTATCCTCTATAAGTCATCTCAATATGGTGCTTTGCTTCCTTTTCTTTTTTTTTTCCATACCAAAAAAACAGCTCACGTCGAATAAAAAAAAACAAAAGATGTGAAAAAAAAATTCAAAAACAAAACCAGAAATTTTTTTCCCCCTTATCGGAAACTCATCTGTTGTAGTGACCCCTGTCGGAGGTAACATCAGTGACTGCATTATATATAGGAATTTTTGAAGAATTTATAAATCAACTAAAAAGGTGAAAAAATTCACAGAATTTACAATGTTCAAAAAGTAGGTGATTTTGGTCCCTTGTAAATAGTCCAACCTAACAAGATATACAGTTTTTTTTTTTAGAAAAAAATAGTCAGCAGCAACAAAAAAACTCTGAAGGAGATCAGGCCCAGCTAGTCAGTCTTTTCCGTCTTGGCGTCTTTTACGACGAGGTCTGATGATTTCCGCAGGTTCCCCTTTTCTGAGTTGTTGTTTCCTTGGCTGCTTTCCGACACCCCCCCAGATTTATTCGTCGTGTGTTTCTCCAAATAATTCAGCATCTCACTAAGAACCGTTTGAAAGGTGCTAAGAGCCGCGCAAATGGCCGGAGTCCCGAAACCATGAGTGATCAAACTGCAACAAAAAAGTCACATGATAAATAGTGGGACACAAGTTTTTTCGTTAAAAATATACTTTAAACATTTTTGAACAACTTTTCCAAGTCACTATTGACAATAGATGATGTCACAGCTTATCTACTCCTCCCTGTACAATGACCTCTATATAGATAACACTGACCCATCATTACATCACTACTGACAATAGATGATGTCACAGCTTATCTCCTCCCCCTCCCTGTACAATGACCTCTATATAGATAACACTGACCCATCATTACATCACTACTGACAATAGATGATGTCACAGCTTATCTCCTCCGCCTCCCTGTACAATAACCTCTATATAGATAACACTGATCCATCATTACATCACTACTGACAATAGATGATGTCACAACTTATCTCCTCCCCCTCCCTGTACAATGACCTCTATAAAGATAACACTGACCCATCACTACATCACTACTGACAATAGATGATGTCACAGCTTATCTCCTCCTCCTGTACAATGACCTCTATGTAGATAACACTGACCCATCATTACATCCCTACTGACAATAGATGATGTCACAGCTTATCTCCTCCCCCTCCTTGTACAATGACCTCTATATAGATAACACTGACCCATCATTACATCACTACTGACAATAGATGATGTCACAGCTTATCTCCTCCCCCTCCCTGTACAATGACCTCTATATAGATAACACTGACCCATCATTACATCACTACTGACAATAGATGATGTCACAGCTTATCTCCTCCCCCTCCCTGTACAATGACCTCTATATAGATAACACTGACCCATCATTACATCACTACTGACAATAGATGATGTCACAACGTATCCCCTCCCCCTCCCTGTACAATCACCTCTATATAGATAACACTGACCCATCATTACATCACTACTGACAATAGATGATGTCACAGCTTATCTCCTCCTCCTCCCTGTACAATGGCCTCTATATAGATAACACTGACCCATCATTACATCACTATTGACAATAGATGATGTCACAGCTTAACTTCTCCCCCTCCCTGTACAATGACCTCTATATAGATAACACTGACCCATCATTACATCACTACTGACAATAGATGATGTCACAGCATATCCCCTCCCCCTCCCTGCACAATGACCTCTATGTAGATAACACTGACCCATCATTACATCACTACTGACAATAGATGATGTCACAGCTTATCTCCTCCCCTTCCCTGTACAATGATCTCTATATAGATAACACTGACCCATCATTACATCACTACTGACAATAGATGATGTCACAGCTTATCTCCTCCTCCTCCCTGTACAATGACCTCTATATAGATAACACTGACCCATCATTACATCACTACTGACAATAGATGATGTCACAGCTTATCTCCTCCTCCTCCCTGTACAATGACCTCTATATAGATAACACTGACCCATCATTACATCACTACTGACAATAGATGATGTCACAGCTTATCTCCTCCCCCTCCCTGTACAATGACCTCTATATAGATAACACTGACCCATCATTACATCACTACTGACAATAGATGATGTCACAGCTTATCTCCTCCCTGTACAATGACCTCTATATAGATAACACTGACCCATCATTACATTATTACTGACAATAGATGATGTCACAGCTTATCCCCTCCCCCTCCCTGTACAATCACCTCTATATAGATAACACTGACCCATCATTACATCACTACTGACAATAGATGATGTCACAGCTTATCTCCTCCTCCTCCCTGTACAATGGCCTCTATATAGATAACACTGACCCATCATTACATCGCTATTGACAATAGATGATGTCACAGCTTAACTTCTCCCCCTCCCTGTACAATGACCTCTATATAGATAACACTGACCCATCATTACATCACTACTGATAATAGATGATGTCATTGCTTATCTCCTCCCTCTCCCTGTACAATGACCTCTATATAGATAACACTGACCCATCATTACATCACTACTTACAATAGATGATGTCACAGCTTATCTCCTCCTCCCTGTACAATAACCTCTATATAGATAACTGGCCCATAATTACATCACTACTGACAATAGATGATGTCACAGCTTATCTCCTCCCCCTCCCTGTACAATAACCTCTATATAGATAACTGGCCCATAATTACATCACTACTGACAATAGATGATGTCACAGCTTATCTCCTCCTCCTCCCTGTACAATCACCTCTATATAGATAACACTGACCCATCATTACATCACTACTGACAATAGATGATGTCACAGCTTATCTCCTCCTCCTCCCTGTACAATGGCCTCTATATAGATAACACTGACCCATCATTACATCACTACTGACAATAGATGATGTCACAGCTTATCTCCTCCCCTTCCCTGTACAATGATCTCTATATAGATAACACTGACCCATCATTACATCACTACTGACAATAGATGATGTCACAGCTTATCTCCTCCCCCTCCCTGTACAATGACCTCTATATAGATAATCACCAGCAGATAGACAATAAAAACTGATACATTTTGTTCTGGTTTTAATGACTCCAAACATAAATTGGTGACACATTCCGTTTCATGTTAAGATTTATAGAGAGGTAAAATATGAAAAAAAACCTTGAAGTCATGACATGAAATTGCATCAAAATCAATTTATTGCACAAGAATATTCCGAAATTCTACTGGGAAAACCATTACAAGGAAAAAGCTCATTTAACTCATGTTATACACAGAATATTTTATTTTAATTTTTTTTTTTTTTTTTTTTAGCAGATGGTCCATAATTGCTCAAAAAATATATTAAAAAAAATCATTTGAAATAATATCAGTGTTCTGTATCGCTTTGAATAGAATATGCGTTGAATGGATCCTCTCTACATAAGCTGGGATGTTCTTGTCTAATCATGCAACCCCTGGGCATCGGAATGGAAATTTTTACCTTGAGAAGTTTCTGTCAGAACATGGATTACTGTGAAGGATACATACAGACCATGAATTACTTATCAAACCCTTTGTCCTACATAAGCCCTGATGCCGTACAGGTTAGTACAGTCAAAGTAGCTCCGTGCTACTAGACTTTGTCTTTATGATCTTTTTTTTTTTTTTTAATTTTTAAAGATTTTTTTGATGGTAATTATTTTACTGTTCAGGCTCGCAGCAATTTTTAAGTCGTGTTTTGTGTTTAAGAGTTTTCTATGCTTTCTGGAACCTATTTGAATTCTTAAAAGTTTGAAAGAGGATAACAATCTGATTAGTGGGGGTCTGGTTAAGAAATGGCGGTCCATGGAGTCCACTCTATGTCTATGTGGCTCCTGTGGCAGTACTTCAGTAGTGATGAGCGGGTTTGCTGAGTTTGACAAACTTGTAACAAAAGTTGGGCTTGGGTACCCTTACCTGGGGGTCTGTTCACTCCTATATACTCCATATACTGCATTACTGCAGTATTGATTGGATGAAGTTGGATCACTGTACTCTCTCTATCCTGTGTTTTCTTGGCATTTTTAATTGATTTTAATCTATGTGGAGTTGTGTATTTCATGAATTGTTTAATAAAGATTATTTTGCTTTATGTTTTGGTCCTCAGTAGCACACTTCTTTTTCTCCTAGTGTTTGCATTGAAGTATAGTGTGAACTGCATACTGATCTGTTTCAGTGTGCCACCAGCACACTGTTACAGATCACACTGAATGACAGGCCTAGAGCTTTCTACAGACTCCAGGCCTGTCATGGGTGCAGCCAACACCCACCCGTAACACCCAACACCGGTCATGGGAGTTTAAAAGTAGCACAGAACATCTGAAAAATAAAGATACATAAGGCACAAGGTGCAGGTAAAGGCGTACTTGAAAAGCGACATCATGGGAACCTTGAAAAGCTACAAAGGGAGTTACGTACCTAAAATGCGTTAAGTGTCTCTGGATATCAAGATCTAGAATTGGTGTTGGTCTGGAAGAGCCCAGCGGTGACCGGTCTTGACTGAGAAGGTCCTGAAATTCTTTACAGATTTGTCTAAAAATATAACATGCATGAGGATCAATATATTGTGGAAATAACAAAAAAATCATATAAAAATATCACTGTACAAGCATTAATAAACAGTGGGGAAATCTGAGGAAGCTTCATAGTGTAAAACTAAAATAAGGAAGAACTTAAAGATGTTCCCTTGCTGGTTTAGTGGGAAGACTATAAGACATAGTCATCCATCTTCTGCTGAGGACATGTACTGCACATGCTCCATGCTGTGTCAATACACTTTCCCAAACACCTTGCCAGCATCTAAACATCAAGCAGAAGTTTGAACACCTCTACTGGACTGCAGATGGGGTCAATAGGAAACCTAACATAAAGAAGTGACTGGGCCAGAAAGAAGAACTCCGAAATCCTGCACAATAGAGCCGGATAGGATAGGTAGCTTCATTAAGAGGGGAACACTCCTTTAAGGAGAACATCTCAACAAGTTACAACATGTATATCATTTTCACCCAATAAGACCATACGCATCTTTAGTGAGTCTGAAATCCAGAAGGGGAAAATAAGTCACTGTCAGACACCCCAGTGACTAATTTAGATAAAGCCAATTCCCTGAATATCAGGACAGTTAGGTGGACACATTAGACCAGTGATCCCCAAATATCTGACAACAGACCAATACTAATCCTTGGAAAATATGATCCCAGGTTGCACAACTGTATTTACACTACTGCACACCTTCACCACTCCTTCAGGCCACGGCAGGGAGAAGATAAAATAATAAAATGCAATTAGATGTACCCATTATCATTGTTCAGCCACTAGTGTCCTGGTGTATATTCCTGGTGGGACAGAAATGTGGGCATCGACGTGGCAGCTGTCGGCCATCAGTGGCCTTAGAGATCATAGAAGAGAGAACAGTGAGATTTAGCGGTTACCGCACCATTCTCCCTCCTGTGACTGCTGCTCGGTGGTAGTGGTCATACGACCACCACAACTACCAGTCTAGCAAGAAGTACACACAAGGGACCACATAGGACTTTCGGGGAAAGGCAAAGTCCTTTAACTAAAGAGATAAATTTCTATGATAAGCATCTCTCACCGTAGAGGATCCAACATGTCCATGTCTAACATCAAGGGTCTACAACCACATGAGGTTCTCCAGCAGAAGATAGGTGGCTCAACAGGGCTTAGAGAAGGTAAACCAGGCTAGTCAAGAGTTTGCTGTAGTGGAAATGTAGTGTTGTGTGCCAACCATGGAAATAGATGGCCAACCACATAGTACAGAGGCAGGGAACTGTTCTTACTTAGAGTTCAGAGATGGTTCCAAGTTGCCTTTACGACATCCATATGCCGGACTTCCCACAAACCATAAAAGTGCTAAAAAGCTCATAAAACCACCACAAAAAATACATAAATAGCCAAAAATATTTAAAAACCCAGTTACTTACTTTGTGGCAAGTATCATCTTTTTCCTTGCGGTCTGCTCCTTCTGTTCCATGTGTTGCCTGGCCAGATGTTCCCCAACAGCTTTTGCTGGAAATTCTGTCTCACAAGTGTATCCAAAATCTCGGGCTAAATGCAGAGCCTCTCCTACAGGGAGTCATAGAATTGGTGTAATGAGACAAGGTTATGCAAAAAAAAAAAACACAACTAAAAATTACTGTGAAGTATTCCAAAATTGTTTCTTCTCGATGTGCACTGGAGTTGTGTCCTTGCACTGCTGTATTACAGCTCCACAGTCCCTCACAGCGTCTTTGAGCCTCTTAAGAACTTAAGAATCCTATTTGGTTTGAATCATCTCATTTTGGGAAAAGTGTCCGTACATGATGGCCCAGTCTGTTTAAAGACTATAATCATGAACAATCTAGAGATTGCCTGATATACACGTTAATAGGAGCTTATCTACAGTTCTAGGTGTCTCAAGTGTCGGACCACCACTGATCCTATAGATGAGCCAATATCATTCTACTGGAAAAGCTATGATTTGGATATATATACAGGAGGGAAGATTCATGGTTGTGCAACACTTGAAAATAATCTTAATTTGGGGGGGGGCAGCTGGAAACAGACCTTAGTAACTCGGAGAACTTCTGAGGGCCCACCCTCCATCAACACCTGGGAAACAAACCATAGTACTCCAGAGGACTCCTGGGAACCTACTCTCCATTAATACCTGGGGAACAGATCTTAGTATACTAGTGGACTTCTAAGGGCCTACCCTTCATCAACACCAGGGGAAAAAAATCTTATTATGCTAGTGGACTTCTGAGGGTCTGTAACCTACTGGACTTTTGGGGGCTTATTTGCCATCAGCACTTTGGAAACAGATCTTTGTACTGTATTAGACTTCTGGAGGCCTGTCCTCCATAAACACCCATGGAACATTATTGTGTTAAATCCTGGGCCCATTGAGTACTCTAGTTGGGCAAGCTGACCATAATCAGTTAGGTGATAGGATATGACTAATTTTACAGCATATTGAACATATTGGAGCAGATTTACTTACCCGGTCCAGTTGGGATCCAGCGCCGCGTTCTCCGACGCTGATTCGGGTTCTGCCGAGATTCCCTAAGGTCGTGCGCCTGATATCCACTAAGTGTCGCTGCTGCGCTGAAGTCCACCGGAGTTCACCTTCTCCGTCTCGGTGTATGTGAGTGCTAATCTTGCGACACAACTTTTTTTTTAAATTCCGCTTTTTTTCCGAATCCGTCAAGTTTTCCGACGGCCATGCACCCTGGTTTCTGTCACGTGAAAGCCGGCGCTGATGCGCCACAATTCGATCGTGTGCGCCAAAATCCCAGGGCAATTCCGCGCAAATCGGAAGAAAACGGGAAACCCGACGAAAATGCGCGATTTGGACCCTTAGTAAATGAGCCCCATTGGCTATTCTTCATATTAGGAGGGGGTAAGGTGACACATTTAAGTTGAGTCCATTAGATGGCTAAAGGTCCCTTTTTCTCTGATAGTTCTAGACAGGAGCAGAATTCATATCATTGGTGATTGGTGGCTTCCCATTACATCTACACTGGCACATGGAAAACCACCCCATGGCCCATGAGATTACCAGCTCATTAGGGAATCTTGCTTCCTCTTTAGGGGCAAAACTACCAAATCTCCAATCCTAAAATCTAGGGATGACTCAACTCTACCATAGAAATATCCATTACAATGAAAGATTCTTACTGTAAAGTGATTTTTTAAGACAAGAGAATCAATGAAGAGAAATTATTAGAAGTATATTTGTAAGATCTCTTAAGACCTCAGAAGAAAGACCAGGCTCGATTTGATCAGCTCTTCCGAACATTCATGGGAATAAAAGGCAGAGGGTTTGTAATGCCTGGTATATGAGGATGCACTTTCATCCCACTCTGACTGAAAGCATAACTCCAATCCAGGTACTTTATCTGCTCCTACACTGTGTGACTTCATCTAAAATGATCAAAGACAAGTGGGATGTATTCTTCAGATCTGAAACTTCTGAACAACTGCAAAGATTTACAATTGTTTGAGGAGCGGAGAATGGCATCGCTAATCTGATTCCAAGTGGTGCGGCTGTGGGTAGGTGGGAAGCAGAGGCACACTTACCTTCCACTAAGGATGTCAGCAGCGTTACATTAGCAGCTTTTCGCCTTCCTGCAGGTAAGTTCAGACCCAGCCTGTCCAACTTCTCCCGTAAGCATCGACCCCCATTTTTTGACTTTGCCCTGCAAAAAAATGTTTAAGGAAGTCATTCTCAATCCTTGACAATTGAGATATTTCAAATACAATGAATCCATTTTTTAGAGTCTTTCTCGTTAACCTTTTACGACCTAGGACAGACACAAGGTGGGATTTGGTTTTTATGGGTTCAAAAGTTCCCAGGAAAGGGGGATGGGGGATCAATAGTGCCAGATACATTCCATATTGTTCTACCATATCACTAGACCGTACTGGGAGGAGGATGCAGCTCAGCTTTCTGCTTATCCTTCTATCCCCAATCTATCCATTTTATTAAAGGTTGACCCATTCCGGGCCCCCTTCCCGATCTCCTACTGGTACCACGCAATTGCATGGGTCGCTTTATAAGGACTCAAATTGAAGGACTGGGCAGATGTTGGCCTTAAACTAATTTTCATGACCTCTGAGGAGCAAAATGGTAAAAAGTAGGACATGTTGGTACCCACTGGTCTTTGTTGACTCTTTCACATTGATAATAGGCCGGGACATGTGGTATAAGATCACCAAGGCCACTGAATGACAACAGCCACCATGTTAATGAATGGAAGCTGAAGGAGAAGACTGGTGGATGTCATAGGGACAGTGGAGGTTCAGAAACCAAGATAGTGTTTTTTTTCATCTTAGTTTCTTGTAATTTCTTCAAATTGGCCTAATTTTTTAATCTTACGGGCAACAACAAAATATCTATCACAAAAAGCGTATTCACAAGATATCTGTAAGCTTCAGCTCTTTTGGAAAGGTAGATACAAATATTTCACTAACGGAATGACGATAACTTGTGAGATTATAGTAAAAAAAAGTGGCAAATTTAAATATTTTTAGCACTATATTTTTTTGATAAAGATGTTATGGCATGGTATATAGAACTATAAAGTAGTACATTGGTCTCAATAGTTGTCCAAAAATTTTCACTTCTGGACTGGGTCACCAGAGGATCCATTGGTGGTCTCGGCTCTAACAATGTAATGGCTCGTGATATGCAGTTAAAGACAACAAAAATGTGTGGTCTATGCCCTAGAGAGGGATGTGCTGGGTGGAGGTTGGACCTTCAGAGTCGTAAATCTGGTGGACCCAAGGAATCCTAGTCTGACACCGGTTATCATTTGTTATGAGCGAGTCAAACCACAATGCTTGGGTACCCAAATATGAACATAAGTATGAAGTTCGGGTTTAACGTTTAACTCAATCCCCACCGGTAACACCCGCGATCGGTGCTGGCTTCGCATGTAGGTGTTAACTCTTCATATGCTTGTGGTGTGTGTCACCTCTTACTCAATGGTCGTCCCTCCCCAATGATGTCGCTGCTTTGCCTGAGGCATTTAAAGGGCAATACCCACCATCGGTACACCCACAGGTAACCCCTGAACCAAAACCTAAATACAAGGGTGTAACTAGGAGAGGCAGTGCCCCATAGCAGACTTAGCCCCTCTACCCCCTTAAAAAATATACATATTAGTATACTCACACATGTAACTTACAATCACACACAGTATATACTGTACACACTCTATATACATACATACAGCATATACACATACATACAGTACCATATACACCCATGCATCATATACACAGACATGCAGCTTATACACATCACATATGCACACATACAGCAAATACATAAATAGATAAATACAATACAATACTATATACAGACGCACAGCATATGCACAAACTTCCAGTATATATACACACCACACATACAGCATATACACACCCATTGAAAACTCAATCCCCCACATGTGGGGGCCCCCTGAAACTGTGGGCCCCATAGCAGCAGCAGTGGCTTCTACCCCTGTAGTCACGCCCCCTGCTTGAATATGTCCACTCATCACTAATTAACATCATATATTTATATCAACTAGACGACCAATATTTCCGATAAGGGCTTGTAGACCCAGTAGAGAAGGGTCACCTGGTTACCCTCTCGAAAAGCCCATGGACAATTGCTTCAGGAAGATAATCTAAAGGGGGCAATTTCTGTACCGTATATAAATGTAAAATATAAATAAATGTAAATTTATATATAAAAATATGAATCTATATTACATGTCCAAGAGGAATATGATGGCTTAATACATATATAATATTTATTATTTTTTATTATTTAAAGGGGTGATTCTTAAAGAACACGTGATGTAAACTACAGCCGCTTCGCTCTAGATATTCAATACCGATATCATAGAACTTGGAAGCTAATTGGCAAATCCAAATATAGAAATATTGACCTGTATTTACCTTCGTAATATTCCACCCAGGAGAGAAGCGTTGAGACATTCCGGAGGAGAGAGACGTCTCTTCACTTCCGCTATGGTGACCTTGTACTTAGACGTGGAGCTTAGTAAGGAGAGGCGGCCGGGGACCGAGCAGAAGAGGTCTGTGGTGTTCACTACACATGTCCCCCCTGAGAGGAGAAGAACAAGGCAAAGGTTATAACAGCACAGAAATACAGCGAGAAAATAGACAATATTTATACATTGTAACCACATCTTATTCACCGGAACTTGTGATTTTTCTTATTTCTATGGATGACTATGATTATTAACACCCCGGTTATGTCCTGTCAAATTGGCTTAATATCTTTGTTACCATGTAACTAGTAATTCTCTAGAAGATTCTGTCACCTGAATGGCCTCTTAATGATTCATGTGATTAATTTAAGTAGACGCTCAGGAAATAGAACAAATTTTATAAGATTAGATGGTTAAAAGATAGATAACTAAATTAATAGATGATAGTTAGATAGATAGATAGATAGATAGATAGATAGATAGATAGATATGAGATAGATAGATAGACAGATAGGAGATAGATAGATAGATAGATAGATAGATAGATAGATAGATAGATAGATATGAGATAGATAGATAGATAGATAGATAGATAGATAGATAGATATGAGATAGATGGATAGATAGATAGATAGATAGATAGATAGATAGATGGATAGATAGGATATGGATAGATAGATAGATAGATAGATAGATAGATGGATAGATAGATAGATAGATAGATAGATAGGAGATAGATTGATAGATAGATATGAGATAGATAGATAGATAGATAGATAGATAGATAGATGATAGATAGATAGATAGATAGATAGATAGATGATAGATAGATAGATAGATAGATAGATAGATAGATATGAGATAGATAGATAGATAGATAGATAGATAGATATGAGATAGATAGATAGATAGATAGATATGAGATAGATAAATGGATAGATAGATATGAGATAGATAGATAGATAGATAGATAGATAGATATGAGATAGATAGACAGATAGATATGAGATAGATAGATATGAGATAGATAGATATGAGATAGATAGATATGAGATAGATAGATAGATAGATAGATAGATAGATGATAGATAGATAGATAGATAGATAGATAGATAGATAGATAGATAGATAGATAGATATGAGATAGATAGATATGAGATAGATAGATATGAGATAGATAGATAGATAGATAGATAGATAGATAGATGATAGATAGATAGATAGATAGATAGATAGATAGATAGATAGATATGAGATAGATAGATATGAGATAGATAGATATGAGATAGATAGATATGAGATAGATAGATATGAGATAGATAGATAGATAGATAGATGATAGATAGATAGATAGATAGATAGATAGATAGATAGATAGATGATAGATAGATAGATAGATAGATAGATAGATAGATAGATATGAGATAGATAGATAGATAGATAGATAGATAGATAGATAGATGATAGATAGATAGATAGATAGATAGATAGATAGATAGATAGATATGAGATGTACAAATATTTGCAAGTACAAATATAAAACTACAGGAGACAAGTAGGAGGAGGACCCCATGAGGGCTCACAATGTATATTGGAGGTAGATGGAGACACGAGGTGAGGGAGCAGAGCAGTTATTGTGTGTTGTAGATCCTGAACAGGTCAGTTTTCAGGTTACGTTTGAATGATTAGAAGGTGGGGGACAGTCTGACACATTTTGGTAGAGACTTCCAGAGGATGGGGGAGCACGGGAGAAGTCCTGGATGCGGGTGTCAGAAGAGCGGATGATAATAGAGTAAAGCTGAAGGTCCTGTGATGAGCGGAGGTTACGTGTGGGACGGTATTGGCCGATGAGGTCAGAGATATATGGAGGAGACAGGGTGTGGACGGCTTTGTAGGTCATGGTCAGTATTTTGAATTGAATTTGTTGTGAAATGGGGAACCAGTCGAGAGACTAACAGAGGAGAAGCCAGGAGACAGAGGGATGAGCCAGGCAGCAGAGAGGAGAGGCAGAGGAGAAGCCAGGAGACAGAGGCATGAGCCGGGCAGCACAGAGGAGAGGCAGAGGAGAAGCCAGGAGACAGAGGGATGAGCCGGGCAGCAGAGAGGAGAGGCAGAGGAGAAGCCAGGAGACAGAGGGATGAGCCGGGCAGCAGAGAGGAGAGGCAGAGGAGAAGCCAGGAGGCAGATGGATGAGCCGGGCAGCAGAGAGGAGAAGCAGAGGAGAAGCCAGGAGACAGAGGGATGAGCCGGGCAGCAGAGAGGAGAGGCAGAGGAGAAGCCAGGAGACAGAGGCATGAGCCGAGCAGCAGAGAGGAGAGGCAGAGGAGAAGTCAGGAGACAGAGGGATGAGCCGGGCAGCAGAGAGGAGAAGCAGAGGAGAAGCCAGGAGACAGAGGGATGAGCCGGGCAGCAGAGAGGAGAGGCAGAGGAGAAGCCAGGAGACAGAGGGATGAGCCGGGCAGCACAGAGGAGAGGCAGAGGAGAAGCCAGGAGACAGAGGCATGAGCCGGGCAGCACAGAGGAGAGGCAGAGGAGAAGCCAGGAGACAGAGGGATGAGCCGAGCAGCAGAGAGGAGAGGCAGAGGAGAAGTCAGGAGACAGAGGGATGAGCCAGGCAGCAGAGAGGAGAGGCAGAGGAGAAGCCAGGAGACAGAGGCATGAGCCGGGCAGCACAGAGGAGAGGCAGAGGAGAAGCCAGGAGACAGAGGGATGAGCCGAGCAGCAGAGAGGAGAGGCAGAGGAGAAGTCAGGAGACAGAGGGATGAGCCGGGCAGCACAGAGGAGAGGCAGAGGAGAAGCCAGGAGACAGAGGGATGAGCCGAGCAGCAGAGAGGAGAGGCAGAGGAGAAGCCAGGAGGCAGAGGGATGAGCCGGGCAGCAGAGAGGAGAGGCAGAGGAGAAGCCAGGAGACAGAGGGATGAGCCGGGCAGCAGAGAGGAGAGGCAGAGGAGAAGCCAGGAGACAGAGGGATGAGCCGGGCAGCAGAGAGGAGAGGCAGAGGAGAAGCCAGGAGACAGATGGATGAGCCGGGCAGCAGAGAGGAGAGGCAGAGGAGAAGCCAGGAGACAGAGGGATGAGCCGGGCAGCACAGAGGAGAGGCAGAGGAGAAGCCAGGAGACAGAGGGATGAGCCGGGCAGCAGAGAGGAGAGGCAGAGGAGAAGCCAGGAGACAGAGGGATGAGCCGGGCAGCAGAGAGGAGAGGTAGAGGAGAAGCCAGGAGACAGAGGGATGAGCCGGGCAGCACAGAGGAGAGGCAGAGGAGAAGCCAGGAGACAGAGGGATGAGCCGGGCAGCAGAGAGGAGAGGCAGAGGAGAAGCCAGGAGACAGAGGGATGAGCCAGGCAGCAGAGAGGAGAGGCAGAGGAGAAGCCAGGAGACAGAGGCATGAGCCGGGCAGCACAGAGGAGAGGCAGAGGAGAAGCCAGGAGACAGAGGGATGAGCCGAGCAGCAGAGAGGAGAGGCAGAGGAGAAGTCAGGAGACAGAGGGATGAGCCGGGCAGCAGAGAGGAGAGGCAGAGGAGAAGCCAGGAGACAGATGGATGAGCCAGGCAGCAGAGAGGAGATACAGAGGAGAAGCCAGGAGACAGAGGGATGAGCCGGGCAGCAGAGAGGAGAGGCAGAGGAGAAGCCAGGATACAGATGGATGAGCCAGGCAGCAGAGAGGAGATACAGAGGAGAAGCCAGGAGACAGAGGGATGAGCCGGGCAGCAGAGAGGAGAGGCAGAGGAGAAGCCAGGAGACAGAGGCATGAGCCGGGCAGCAGAGAGGAGAGGCAGAGGAGAAGCCAGGAGACAGAGGCATGAGCTGGGCAGCACAGAGGAGAGGCAGAGGAGAAGCCAGGAGACAGAGGGATGAGCCGGGCAGCAGAGAGGAGAGGCAGAGGAGAAGCCAGGAGACAGATGGATGAGCCGGGCAGCACAGAGGAGAGGCAGAGGAGAAGCCAGGAGACAGAGGGATGAGCCGGGCAGCAGAGAGGAGAGGCAGAGGAGAAGTCAGGAGACAGAGGGATGAGCCGGGCAGCAGAGAGGAGAGGCAGAGGAGAAGTCAGGAGACAGAGGGATGAGCCGGGCAGCACAGAGGAGAGGCAGAGGAGAAGCCAGGAGACAGAGGGATTGGTAGTAGAGTTCAGGATGGATTGGAGAGATGTTAGATAGTTAGCTGGGAGACCACAGAGAAGAATATTGCAGTAGTCCAAGCGGGAGATGATGAGGACATGGACTTGTGGTTTTGTAGACTTGATAAATGGTCGGATGTGAAAGATGTTCTTGAGATGGAGGCGGCAGCTTGCAGTAAGGACCTGTATGTGAGGCTTGAAGGATAAAGCAAAGATGACTCCACGGGAGCGGACCTTAGGGACCAGGGAGTGTGTGGAGCCAGTGATATGAGATAGATAAAACATAAAACAGGCAGCACTCCAACTTTAGAAAAGTGAAAATGTGATGGTTTATTCACACTTATAGGAACGTTTCAGTTGAGCAGCACAACCTTTCTTAATCAAATGTCGCTATATAGGTGAAGAAACTTACAAGTTTTCACTAATCTAAAGTTGCTGCCTATTTTTGCTTTTTTTACAAGTAGACATCTTGGATCATGCCATCCAATGATGTCACTGGGAGATGCTGGGCCCCCTTCATATCCTTGAAAATAAATATATATTTGTACACATGTTTATATACTCATACACACATTATATATACACACATACACAGTCCTACAGTCATACACACATTATATATACACACATACACAGTCATACAGTCATACACACATTATATATACACACATACACAGTCATACAGTCATACACACATTATATATACACACATACACAGTCATACAGTCATACACACATTATATATACACACATACACAGTCATACAGTCATACACACATTATATATACACACATACACAGTCATACAGTCATACACACATTATATATACACACATACACAGTCATACAGTCATACACACATTATATATACACACATACACAGTCATACAGTCATACACACATTATATATACACACATACACAGTCATACACACATTATATATACACACATACACAGTCATACAGTCATACACACATTATATATACACACATACACAGTCCTACAGTCATACACACATTTATGTACTCGTATAAAACATTTATGCACTTATACATACACTATATATATACACATATATACACATGTATACAGTATTAACTCATCCACAAAACACACATACATATATTAACGTATACAAACATATTGCTTATAAAAACATACAGTATATACACGTCTTACACCATACCATAGATTATGCACACACATACAGTACCACACACATATATAGATTGTATACACACACAAATCACATATATATATATATGTATATATATATATATACATGCAGATAGATTGTATAAACATCAGATATAGAGCATATACACATATCACATATACACACACACTTAAACAGCAAGTACACACACTTACACAGGATATAAACATCACATATACACACATGCATATAGATTGTATAAACATCAGATATAGAGCATATACACATATCACATACACACACACTTATACAGAATATACACATCACATATACACACATGCATATAGATTGTATAAACATCAGATATAGAGCATATACACATATCACATACACACACACTCATACAGAATATACACATCACATATACACACACAGAATACAGCAGCGAGATCAGAGGACACAGATCTGACTTCATGTCGTCCAGTAGTTGCCAACCACATGGGGGAAGTAGATAGTAGAAAGTAGAGATTTGGGATTGCTAGTCCTGCTGACTTGCTGCACCCTGTCCTTCACCAATACTTCTTATGGCCAGGCCCCCTGACACTGCGGGCCCCATCGCAGCCGCTATTGCTGTTACCACTGTAGTTATACCCTTGTCTATAGGTGTTTTTTTCAAATTTTTGAAGAGATTGATAGGTAAATAGATGGTTAAACAATAGTCAGACAGATAAATAGATATTGTGATAAAAATGCAGACCAAACAAGTGACAGCGATGTTTTGGGCTCAAACAGAAGCTTTTTCAAGTTTGAGCCAAAATGTCGCTGTTATGGAATAAAAAGGTCCGTTTTCTTCACCATAATTTGGATGTGTCTGCAGTGCTGCTCATTTTTTTTGGAACTTTTTACAAATTCGCAGATCGCTGATACAGAAAACGGACAACTAACAGCTGGAATTTGTAGACCACGAGTTGCACAGCAAATAAGAAAAAGTCACAAAAACGTGAAAATTGACGACTGTGCAAAAACTTTAGACTTGTTCGTACTAAGAAAATGAAAAATTAAAAGAAATCTCCCCCTTACACTTTCTTCTGTCTTTAGAGTGAATTCCTTGTATATGTTACATTGTGCTCTTAAGGCCTTATATCACTTCTGGCCACTAAATTTTGTGATTTTTTTTTTTTTTTTTCACCACTAAATTACAATTTTTGTTCTGTCATCTGCACTTTATTTACAGAATTGTAGGACCCACAAATCCAGTCCTGATTAAACATCATGAAAGATAAGGAATCTTCTACATCTATAGATACTGAGATTTTATCCTATACACAGCGACAACAAAACATTCAACAGATCAGATTTTTATATATTTTTAAAATTTTTTTATACTATGAAATGGGTAAGGAAAAGTCAAAAATAGCACAAAAGTAAGACTTGATGATCCGGATGAATATTTTCCATATTTCCAGGTACTAATTTGGAGATTTTTTTATAGGAATTAAAATCATTTTATTAATACGGACAAGATTTTCTGACCAAGAGCTGCACAAAAAATCTACAAATGTACTGTATTTATAAAAATATAATAAAAACACTACAATAAAAGATATAATAATAGCTGTGCAAATAGTTATATTTTTAGTTCAAGAAATACATTAAAGTTTTTGATATTGAAAAGTGAGGGCTCTCCCTATGAAACGGGAAAGTAAAAGTAAAAAATAGCGCAAAAGTAAGATTTATTGATCCGGACGAATATTCTTTATATTACCAGCTACTAATTTGGTGATTGCATCCTTATATCAATACGGATGAGATTTTCTGCCCACGAAATCTACAAATATATTTATGAAAATAAAACAAATAAACTACAGTAAAATATATATATGGTAAACATGCAAATATTTTTATGGTTAAAAAAAAAAAAATAAAAATAATCATATGTTTTATTTTAAATTATTTATATAAATAGTTGAAATTAAAAATATTATTTTGATGGATTTATTTAGGTTAAAAATATAAATATTTACACATTTATTAGATATATAAATATTAATATTTACTCACTTATATATAAAAATATTAATATTTACACACTTTTTATATATTTAAAAAACATAAATACAGTAGTTACACCCTTATCATATATAAAAATAAAAATATTTAAACACTTATTATATATAAAAATATATATACAGGCGGTCTCCTGCTTAAGAACACCCAACTTACAGACAACCTCTAGTTACAAACGGACCTCTGGATGTTGGTAATTTATTGTACTTTAGTCCTAGGCTACAATAATCATCTATAGCAGATATCACAGGTGTCTGTAATGAAGCTTTATTGTTAATTCTGGTTCTTATGACAACCCAACATTTTTAAAATCCAATTGTCACAGAGACCAAAAAATTTTTGACTGGGGTTACAATAATAAAGTATACGGTTCCGACTTACATACAAACTCAACTTAAGAACAAACCTACAGAACCTGTCTTGTACGTAACCCGGGGACTGCCTGTAAACAGCTATAACAGTTATCACTGGTGTCTGTAATGAAGCTTTATTGTTAATCCTGGTTCTGACGACAATCCGACATTTTTAAAATCTAATTTTCACAGTTCCGACGTACATACAAATTCAACTTAAGAACAAGCCCCCTTGTACGTAATCCCAGGACTGCCTGTAGTTACATACTTATTATATATAAAAATATAAATATTTACGCACTTATTATATATAAAATCTGAACTAGATGTACAGAATTTCTCGCGATCTATGGATATAAGACATTGAGTTTGATCTCATAGTCTATATGGCTCTGTATTAGATTGTAGGGGAGTCCGGGGGTTCGGTCTCTATATGATATCTATATGATATTCATCCCTACATAATGCACATTGATGCGGACGCCTGTATTTCTTGATTCTAGCATCTTCTTTGAGGATGACTGTACAGTATATATTTTTAATGTACATGAATGACAATTGCTCTATGAAATAAATCATGAACAAGCCCAGAGAAGATTCCTGCTGGTAACAACAATCACATTGCTGAAGGCGACGTCTTGGCTCCAGCTCCGTGCCAGTTCTGGAGGAATAGATAATTCTCCACCTCCAGATACATGGAAGCGGAAGATACTGTAACATATAAGAGCCACATGACATAAGACTGGAACAAGGAAGACTTAGGAAACTTTAGAGGAATTTGCATAGTGGGTTTTTGGCACAGAGCCCCCCCCCCCCTTCTGTGCTCTACCCCATGTTATAATATAATATCTGAATATTAAATGTTTCTATTTATTGTGGAACTTTGTAGATTCCTTCTTCTTCTTTTGTCTTTGCACAGTTTTGGGTCTTGTAGGGTCTTTCTCAGCCTCGTTCTAAACCTTTTAGGTTTTTAGTTGGTGTTTTTTGCATCCTAGCGTCCTAAACCGGCAACGGAGCGGAGTGTTTTTGCGACTCATTTTGGAGCCACGTGACACATTATGGACTAAAACATCTGAATTCTGGCGTTAAAGAAAGTGCAACATGGAATAACTAGATAGGTAGATAGATAGATAGATAGATAGATAGATATGAGATAGATAGATAGATAGATAGATAGACAGATAGATAGATAGGAGATAGATAGATAGATAGATAGATAGATAGATAGATAGATAGGAGATAGATAGATAGATAGATAGATAGATAGATAGATAGATAGGAGATAGATAGATAGATATGAGATAGATAGATAGATAGATAGATAGATAGGAGATAGATAGATAGATAGGAGATAGATAGATAGATAGATATGAGATAGATAGATAGATAGATAGATATGAGATAGATAGATAGATAGATAGATAGATAGATAGATATGAGATAGATAGATAGATAGATAGATAGATATGAGATAGATAGATAGATAGATAGATAGATAGATAGATAGGAGATAGATAGATAGATAGATAGATAGACAGATAGATAGATAGGAGATAGATAGATAGATAGATAGATAGACAGATAGATAGATAGATAGATAGATAGGAGATAGATAGATAGATAGATAGGAGATAGATAGATAGATATGAGATAGATAGATAGATATGAGATAGATAGATAGACAGATAGATAGATAGGAGATAGATAGATAGATAGATAGATAGATAGATAGATAGATAGATAGATAGATAGGAGATAGATAGATAGATAGGAGATAGATAGATAGATAGATGGATAGATAGATAGATAGATAGATAGATAGATAGATAGATTTGAGATATATATATAGGAAATAGATAGATAGATAGATAGATAGATAGATAGATAGATAGATATGAGATAGATAGATAGATAGATAGATAGATAGGAGATAGATAGATATGAGATATATAGATAGATAAATAGATAAATAGATAGGAGATAGATAGGAGATAGATAGATAGATAGATAGATAGATATGAGATATATAGATATATAGATAGATAGACAGATAGATATGAGATATATAGATAGATAGATAGATAGATAGATAGATAAATATGAGATAGATAGATATGAGATAGATAGATAGATAGATAGATAGATAGGAGATAGATAGATATGAGATAGATAGATAGATAGGAGAGAGATAGATAGATAGATATGAGATATATATATATATATATATATATATATATATATATATATAAACACTTCAAGCCTTGGACTGCTGCTCTGTTTTTTCTAGATAGATATGAGATCCATGTGATTACACACCATTTATCAAGAGCTTTTAAGAGACTATGGAAAAAAAAGAAGAAAATGTTGGAAGGGCGAATAAAATTCTTAAACACCATCAATTGTCTAATCCAATCATTTGTTTTTAAAGTTTCTTTAAAATATAGAACTATTATTAAGATAATTTTTTTAGATACATTAAATGGAATTTTAAAAGTCTTTAAAAACATCATCATTATGAGGAAATTTAAGCAATTATATGCAATTTTAGATTGAAGTGTAAATATTGCAAAGAGTTCTGAAAACTGTGAGCGCTGGAAACTCCAGGAACATGTAAGTTGTTCTTAAGGATATTGAAGGAACACTGTCAAGTCTTTAAGGGTAGTTTAGGTTTGGACGAGGCCTCGAAGACTTGGGGGGAACATTGTAGAATTAAAGGATCAAAGTCTAGTGCGTCACTCAAACATCTAAGAGAGTATCATGTGTAGTACATCCTCTACAGATCCATCGTAGAATTTTCTAGAATATGAAAAAAAACCCCATTGTAATGTAACTAAAGATTCCGGAATGTTAAGTAGCAATCCAAGATCTAAGTCAAGTCATCGAAAAGGATGAGGTTAGAACCACCATAGATTCCATGGATCTTGTAAGAACCTTTTCTCAGTATATAAGGTCTGAAGGAGTCCTGTAGACTGAACATAATATAAAAGATAAATGTAGAACTTTTAGAATTTGAAAGTAGCCGTGGTTATGTAGGAGACATCTTGGGCATCTTCCACCATCACATACCGCTATACATTATTTGGTCTCTTATGACACTGAGGTCGTAGATTAGATTTTAGTGATATTTCCTGAGGCTAGAGGGACTATCTCTGCAATGACTGAGGTCTTCCATAGTCCCCGCCCCTCTGAGGTCTTCCATAGTCCCCGCCCCTCTCCATAGGGACATATGGGCCACGGCGCCATAATACGGGAAAAGATAGGACATGTCCATACCATGCCGTGAGCTCATAGAGGTGTATGGGGGACTTATATCGGCTGTATATACGTCGGTGTATATACGTCCCCCATACATGTGTGTGAATGCAGCCTAATAGTTATTAGACTGGTTATACTTAGATATTATCAATCTATGAGAAAAGACAAAGAGCCTCCTATAATACCCCCTATATATCCCTTGCCCCTGCACCTTGGCATTGATACCAAGCCTTGTACCAGTTGGTAAATATGAGACCAGTAATGTCGTAGAAAGATGTGTCCATGAAACGTAGTATAGGACAGAGCACCCAATATTCTTACCATAATGATTATAGTCTCCCATACCCCCTTTGCCCTGGGTAGGAATATGTATCTATGAAATAAAATGAGGGCGGAGTGTCTTCTTCCCGTAGTTACTGGAACCCCCCCCCACCCCCTCTCAACACCCTTTGCCCTGGCACCTTGGCACTGATGCATGAACCTCTAATTGGTGATTAGTATATTATGAATCAATTAGAAAAAATGATGAGCAAAGAGATGGTACCTACTATACACCCTTTGCCCTGGCACCTTGGCATTGATGTACATGAGCCTCTGCTAGTCGGTAGCGATTAGACTTGTAAGAAGATCTATCTATGAGATGAAGTGATGAGCACTCATAATGACTGTACCCTCTATACACCCTTTGCCCTGGCACCTTGGCATTGATGTACAGTATATGAGCCTCTGCTAGTTGGTAGAGATTAGTGAGAACCTCGTAATGATGAAGTGAAGGGTGGAGCCCCTCCCTACTATAATTAATGTACCCTTTATGCACCCATTGCCCTGGCACCCTGTGAGATGAAGTGAAGGGTGGAGCACCTTCTTCCCATAATAACTATGGCCCACCCGTACACCCTTTGCCCTGGCACCTTGGCTCTGATGAGTAAACCTCTACATGCATGTGCCTAGTGTTGTTATATGAAGATATTAATAATGACTGTAACCCTTCATACAACCTCTGCCTTGGCACCTTGGCATGAGATGGATTGGAGGGTGGAGCACATTCTTCCCATAATAACTGTTGCCCACCTATACACTCTTTGCCCTGGCACCTTGGCTTAATCCTCTACATGTGCCGAGTGATGTAATATGAAGATATTAATAATGACTGTATTATACATACTCCCTTTGCCTGGGCACCTTGGCTCTGATGCATGAGATGAATTGAAGAATGGTGCACCCATAGTGAAGGTATCCGGTAAGCACCCATTGCCCTGGCACTGTATGAGAAGAAGTAAAGGGTGGAGCACCTTCTTCCCATAATAACTATGGCCCACCCGTACACCCTTTGCCCTGGCACCTTGGCTCTGATGCGTAAACCTCTACATGCATGTGCCTAGTGATGTAATATGAAGATATTAATAATGACTGTATTATACATACTCTCCTTGCCCTAGCACCCTGACATTGATGCATTAAATGAATTGAAGGGTGGAGCACCCATAATGAAGGTTCCCTGTATACACCTATTGCCCTGGCACCCTATGAGATAAAGTGAAGGGTGGAGCACCTTCTTCCCGTAATAGCTGTGGCCCCCATACTCCCCTTGCCCTGGCACCTTGGCATTGATGCATGAGATGCATTGAAGGTTGGAGCACCTATATTGAAGGTTCCCTGTATACACCCATTGCCCTGGCACGCTATGAGATAAAGTGAAGGTTATAGCACCTTCTTCCCGTAATAGCTGTGGCCCCCATACACCCTTTGCCCTGGCACCTTAGCATTGATGCATGCGATACATTGAAGGGTGAAGCACCCATAGTGAAGGTACCCGGTATACACCCTTTGCCCTGGCACCTAAGCATTGATGCATGCGATACATTGAAGGGTGAAGCACCCATAGTGAAGGTACCCGGTATACACCCATTGCCCTGGCACCCTATGAGATGAAGTGAAGGTTATAGCACCTTCTTCCCATAATAGCTGTTGCCTCTGTACTCCCCTTGCCCTGGCACCCTGGCATTGATGCATGAGATGCATTGAAGGGTGGAGCACTCATAGTGAAGTACTCTATATACACCCATTGCCCTGGCACCCTATGAAATGAAGTGAAGGTTATAGCACCTTCTTCCCGTAATAGCTGTTGCCTCTGTACTCCCCTTGCCCTGGCACCCTGGCATTGATGCATGAGATGCATTGAAGGGTGGAGCACCCATAGTGAAGGTTCCCTGTATACACCCATTGCCCTGGCACCCTGGCATTGATGCATGAGATGCATTGAAGGGTGGAGCACCCATAGTGAAGGTACTCTATATACACCCATTGCCCTGGCACTGTATGAGATGAAGTGAAGGTTATAGCACCTTCTTCCCGTAATAGCTGTGGCCCCCATACACCCTTTGCCCTGGCACCTTGGCATCGAGGCACGGCCCCTCTTACAAAACGTCAGAGCGATATTTTCAACCAAATAAGATGTGACGTCTCTATCCTGTAGTGAACGCCTCGCCATCCGCCCGTCAGTCACCTCTAAGCGATTTGACAATCTCAAGATCTTTTATAAACTGAAAGGAGTTCAGATCATATTAATTCCCCAAAAATGTTTTGATTCAAAGTAGTTTGTATTTTATGTTGCCAAGGGCAAACGGAAGAAAAAAAAAAAAACCTTGTTGCCGGTAGTCTTGTCCTCTCTTCATGGCCTAGAGGCGATAGTAGTATTTAAGCTTTTTGAAATTTGCCTGGGGCGTCCAGGCTGCATGATCACAAAGAAGGAACACAAGTTTTTTTTTTTTTTTGGACTCCATCATCGAGATCTCATGAAACGTTACGGGCCAAGATGTCGCCGTCTTATTTTTCAATTTTTTTTTTTCAATTTTTCCTTTGTCTCCAAATATTTCGAACCTTATCCCCCCCTCCCCCACCTCATTCACAAAGCTCCATACGGATGTACATTGACTTGTTATCAAACAATTCTTCAGAAAACACACTGATCTTTTTTTTTTTTTTAACTAAAGCATCAATTCTCCCCCAAAAAAAAAGTAGTAAAAAAAAAAAGTAGATTTTTTTTTTTTAATGATTAAAAACACTGCCTGCTCCTGTAAATAGCAGCCCCGGCTTCTTAGTAATTTCTTTTGAAATTGGTTATCTGAATATTCAACTAAGGCAAAAGCTCGACTCTGTATGAACAACATTAATATGATCTCTGCAGAGTTTGCTACTCGGAAATATTAGCATATCAAAGTAGGCGCCTAAGGCTGGAAAAAGCATCGATACACAAGAAGCGCAGAGAGTAAAGATTATTGGTTGTGATGGGGAGAGGAGAGGAGCTGGAGGGGACGCGCTGCACACCATTAACTAGAAGTGATAGCAGCGGGATCCTTGCGTCACTTCAGCTGCAAATATTATATCTGGGCCCTACAATCCCAGGCCCTGGCGCTAGAGCCAACATCTGTATGGAAGGACCAGGGGGGATACTAGAGACGGAGCTTACAGCTAAGGAGAATACAATCTGCTGCAAAATGGGGATCGGAGATTTCCCATCAATCACCACATCGTTCCCCAGAACAATGGAGCCGCGCACAATGGCGGAGGAGAGAAACTTTACAACCTGCGTCTCTTTATCTTATATAAAAGCAGATGTGAGGGTTGTATCTATCCAGACTGCGCCCCTGAGCTCCTACATACTTACCACATTGAATTATGGGTCAGACCTAGGACCTTTCATATATACAATATCTGGATGTAACTAGTACATGGGCTACAATATAATAAATATCTAGAGATAACTAAAACACATGCTACTATATAAGAGAGATCTAGTATAACTAGTACACGGGCTACAATATAGAAGATATCTGGATATAACTAGTACATGGGCTACAATATAGAAGATATCTGGATATAACTAGTACATGGGCTACAATATAGAAGAGCTATCTGGATATAACTAGTACATGGGCTACAATATAGAAGATATCTGGATATAACTAGTACACGGGCTACAATATAGAAGAGCTATCTGGATATAACTAGTACACGGGCTACAATATAGAAGATATCTGGATATAACTAGTACATGGGCTACAATATAGAAGAGCTATCTGGATATAACTAGTACATGGGCTACAATATAGAAGAGCTATCTGGATATAACTAGTACACGGGCTACAATATAGAAGAGCTATCTGGATATAACTAGTACATGGGCTACAATATAGAAGAGCTATCTGGATATAACAAGTACATGGGCTACAATATAGAAGATATCTGGATGTAGTTAGCCCATGGGCTACAATATAAGAAATATCTAGATATAACTCTCTACTATATAAGAGCTATATTGATACACTGTAACTAGTACCTGGGTAACAATATAGAAGATATCTGTATATAACTAGTACACTCTCTACTATATAGGAGATATCTAGTATAACTAGTACATGGGCTACAATATAAGAAATATCTAGAGATAACTAAAACACATGCTACTATATAAGAGCTATCTGGATATAACTAGCACACGGACTACAATATAGAAGATATCTAGATACAACTAGTACACTCTCTACTATATAGGAGATATCTAGATATAACTAGTACATGGGCTACAATATAGAAGATATCTGTATATAACTAGTACACTCTCTACTATATAGGAGATATCTAGATATAACTAGTACATGGGCTACAATATAGAAGATATCTGTATATAATTAGTACACTCTCTATTATAGAAGAGATATCTTAGGGCACTTACAACTATGTAGGAGATATAAGTTTTACCTAAACTACTATATCTAGAAATATAGAAATATCTAGATTATTCTTGTGCATATACTTCTATATAGCAAATATATGGAACTCACTTGTGCACTTACAACTATATAGGAGATATAACTGGATATAACTAGTAAATATACTACTATTGGGAGATAGCTAGATATGACTTGTACACATACTACTATATAGGAGATATCAGCATTGTACATATACTACTATAAAGAAGATATTTAGATATGATTTACACATATACTATTATATAAGAAATATCTGGATATAACTTGTTAATATACTACTATATATAGGAGATATCTGGATATAACTAGTACACATGCTCCTATATAAGAGATTTCTAGATATAACTAGGGCACGTACAACTATATAGGATATATAACTTTTACATATGCTACTGTATAGGAAATATCTAAATACTTTTTGTTTTTTTTATATATTTCTATATAGCAACTATATGGATATAACCTGTGCACTTACAACTGTATAGGAGATATAACTGAATATACTATAGGGAGATAGCTAGATATGACTTGTACATATACTACTGTATAGGAGATATAACTGAATATACTATAGGGAGATAGCTAGATATGACTTGTACATATACTACTGTATAGGAGATATAACTGAATATACTATAGGGAGATAGCTAGATATGACTTGTACATATACTACTGTATAGGAGATATAACTGAATATACTATAGGGAGATAGCTAGATATGACTTGTACATATACTACTGTATAGGACAGTGATGGCAAACCTTTTAGACACCGAGTGCCCAAACTACAACCAAAAAAACACATATTTTTCGCAAAGTGCCAATGCGACAATTTAAGCAGTAACTTATTACTCCCTGCTCTTTCACAGGATTAAATTGTATAGGCCCCTGAGGACACTTATACAGTAGAAAGAAGGAGAAGAAGTTTGGATTATCATTGTAGCTTCCTTCTAGGGTCCTGGGCTGCCTGGAACTGCAAGAGGCCTTGAGTCCTGTCTGGCGAAGTCTGCGATGGGGTGATGGCTCGGGTGCCCATAGAGAGGGCTCTGAGTGCCACCTCTGGCACCCGTGCCATAGGTTCGCCATCACTGGTATAGGAGATATAACTGAATATACTATAGGGAGATAGCTAGATATGACTTGTACATATACTACTGTATAGGAGATATAACTGAATATACTATAGGGAGATAGCTAGATATGACTTGTACATATACTACTATATAGGAGGTATCAGGATTGTACACATACCCTATATAGGAAATATTTAGATATGATTACTATATGGTAGTGTTGTGTAGGAAATATCTGGATACAACGTGTACATATACTGCTATATAGGAGATATCAGCATGTTACCAGTGCACAGAGTATTATATAGGTGTTTAGGTTTCATCAGGATATGTGGGAATTACTAGTCGGTAATTACTAGATATTATCATATCCAGGAATTGTACAGAATATGACTCTCGGATCCTCTTGGATTGTGATGAAGATTTGATGTGTCTTATGATTTATTATTACAGTGATGATGATACAGTATCTGGTAGATGTGATACAAGAGGATGTGGATGATCCAGGCTGGAGATATGAGTGTGAGGAGCTGTCCCTTCAGCACCAGCCTGTCCTATACCTCCCCTGCCCATTGTCTCCATCTATACTATATGTGTCCTGCTGGCTGATATCTAGTTATTCCTGTGTTCTCTCTGCCTGGGATTAAAAGTTAATTAAAAAATATGAGTCTCTTTATATAGATATACACGTCTATATGTGTGAGTGCATGGCCTACATACATACACATATATCTATATCTTTATATCTATCTATCTCATATTTATCTATCTCATATCTATCTATCTGTCTGTATATCTATCTTAATTTATCTATCTCTCTATTTGTGAAAATGCACAGGTATTTTGCATGTGTGTCTATATTATTATTATTATTATTATTATTATTATCATAATAACATAATAAAGTTGTATTTATTTGTGTCATTTATATAAACTCCATAAAGGTAGATATAAGATAGATAGATAGGAGATAGATAGATAGATAGATAGATAGATATGAGATAGATAGATAGATAGATAGATAGATAGATAGATAGGAGATAGATAGATAGATAGATAGAAGATAGATATGATATAAATATATAGATATATGAGATAGATAGATAGATATATATGAGATAGATAGATAGATAGATAGATAGATATGAGATAGATAGATAGATAGATAGGAGATAGATAGATATGAGATAGATAGATAGATAGATATGAGATAGATAGGAGATAAATATATAGATATATGAGATAGATAGATAGATATGAGAGAGAGAGAAGAAGAAGAAGAAAAAAGAAAGAAAGAAAGAAAGAAAGAAAAGAACGACGTGATTGATGTACATATATAATAGATAGATAGATAGAAAATAGATGTAAGTTATATAAGATAGATAGATTTAATGGAATTGTATGACAGAAAGTGCAGTAATAACAGAGGTCTCCCCTGGACGGGTGTGGAGTCCATATAGCCCAGGGCCGCTCACCCTACAGACTGCTCCTCCTGCTCTAATATCACCACACATCTGCTGGAGGTGTCACTGATGTGTCTGACATCACATCCTTGTAATTTACTGAACAGATTATGAAATAAAATCTAGACCTTTCCTTGTGTACCTTGAAGTATATAACACATAGAAGAGCAGCCATATGACTCGTGTAGAAGAGACTGATGGGGGACTTACCTCTTCTTATCACTCCTCCCTGGCTGTTCAGCACAAGTCCACACTGGGCCTCCACCGAGCCCTGCAAGAGGAAGGAGGAAGGAATTAATACACACAATTCTAGTCTATCTATATATCATATCTATCTCTATCATGGTGATAATATATCTCTCCCGTCATATTTATCTAATTACTATATCTATCTATTTATCTATCAACCCATCTAATTATCTACTTACTTATGTATATGTCTATTATCTATCTAATTTCTGTCTGGTGTAGGTGGATGTGTCCACCTATTTCATATTGATATAAACTTCCTCATATCTCTGTGTATATCTCAAATATATCGTTTTTTATCTGCTTTCTTAATCTACAATCTATATATTATATATGCATGTGTCTATCCATGTATCTATATATATCTCATGTCTACTCTAGGTATCTAACCATAGATCATTAATCCATCGAATATCTGTAGTGTCATATGTATCTATCTGTCTATCTATCAATCATCAAACTATCTTATATATATGTTTCATATCTATCCATATATATATAATCATTCTATCGTATATCTATAAGTCTCATGTTTATCTATCATCAATATAACGTATATTTATATATATATATATATATATATATATATATATATATACATCCCATATCTATCTATCTATCTATCTATCTATCTATCTATCTATCTATCTCATATCTATCTATCTATCTATCTATCTATCTATCTATTTATCTCCTATCTATCTATCTATTTATCTCCTATCTATCTATCTATCCCATATCTATCTATCTATCTCATATCTATCTATCTATCTATCTATCTATCTCATATCTATCTATCTATCTATCTATTTATCTCCTATCTATATATCTATCTATCTATCTATCCCATATCTATCTATCTATCTCATATCTATCTATCTATCTATCTATCTATCTATCCCATATCTATCTATCTATCTCATATCTATCTATCTATCTATCTATCTATCTATCTATCTATCTCCTATCTATCTATCTATCTATCTATCTATCTTTCTATCTATCTATCTATCTCATATCTATCTATCTATTTATCTCCTATCTATCTATCTATCTATCTATCCCATATCTATCTATCTATCTCATATCTATCTCATATCTATCTATCTATCTATCTATCTATCTATCTATCTATCTATCTATCTATCATCTATCTATCTCATATCTATCTATCTATCCATCTATCTCATATCTATCTATCTATCCATCTATCTCATATCTATCTATCTATCTATCTCCTATCTATCTATCTATCTATCTATCTATCTATCTCCTATCTATCTATCTCCTATCTATCTATCTATCTATCTATCTATCTCATATCTATCTATCTATCCATCTATCTCATATCTATCTATCTATCTCATATCTATCTATCTATCATATATCTCATATCTATCTATCTCATATCTATCTCATATCTATCTATCTATCTCTCCATCTATCCCTATTCTAGTCCTGCAGTCACACACATACTATTTCCATGATCATAAACCATATGCCCCCAGAATATAACATGAATATGTATGAGAACGACCAAACTTCAACACACTTAATTCCCCATTTTTACAAATTTTAACAAAGCAGATGATTTACTGAATTTCTAATGTCTATAATCTTCCAGATATAATTTCCAGAACACTACAACAGGCCTGAAAGGCTTTGAGTCTGGCAAATGGTGGGATAATGCAGTCGGGTCATGTCACCTCTCTCCCCCCCTAGTCATCAGTTCTTTACAGTCTCAACATTTCTCTCTAAACCCCGAATTGTAAGATCTCCTAAGAAAAAACACACGTTTGAGTTCTGCCTTAAAGTGATTATGAAATCGATAGAAGAGAAAACGTGAAGCTCTGTATAAATTACCGCAGTGATGAGAAAAGGTGTGACAGGGGCTTTTGTTACCCATGGAAAATCTTTTTAGGGGACTCAAAGATACGTCTAGCAGCCTCAAGACTGTTTGCATCTGTTCCCTTGACTTAAACACCCTGCAAAGTATTGGGGGGCTCATTGCCTATTCCACACGGGGGATAGATATTTACATTTCTGGCATTCATTACCCTAAAGGGGCAATAGCAAAACCCTTCAATAGATCCATTACACCTCCAGATAGTTGCGCCAGATATGCGCCAAAAATTTTTTAATTAAAAATACTATTTTTTTTTCGTTTTTTTGGTTACAATATTGTTTCAATTTTTTTATTCTCCCTCTGGGTTTTTACTTGTAACATGCTGTTTGCTCGGATGACATTGCATAAATGACTAGTTGAATAGGTTTAAGTCGCAAATTGGATAAACTACGGTGTTCTTTTGCTGGGGAATTAGCTTTTGTCTCCCCCCCTTGCAAATTTTCTAATCCCTCTTTTGAATGATGCCATGCCCGGTGACTGGCAATGGAAAAAAAATTTGTACAGATTGAAAAAATCAGCAGCAGACGTGGAAAAGAATGAAAAGAAAACGTCGGCCTCTTATTGAATGGGGGAGAGGTTTATCCCCTTGTCCTGAGACTACACAGCTCCGCACTACAATGATTTACTCACTGATACAAGGAAAGTCACGTTTACTGACACTTCTTACACAAGACTCCAAGAATTATACAACTTCCTTCTGCCTCTCTCTTCCCAGGATTCACCATCCGCTGCTTGTTTACCTATTATTCTATTTATTTTATATTGTATTATTCTATTTTAGAATAATTATTATTATTGCTGTAGTCTATTATTATTATAGATTACTATACATTAGTAGTAGTAGTAGTATCATACATGATGATTATTATTGTAGTTGTTTCTTATATATTATTATATTATTATTATATATAATATATTATTATTATTATTACTATTATTATACTTTAATAGTAGTAGGAGTAGTATTATCATACATTAAGATTATTATTATTATTATTGTAGTTGTTGTTATTATTATTATTATTATTACACTTTAGTAGTAGCAGAAATAGTATTATCATACATTAAGATTATTATTATTGTAGTTGTTATTATTATTATTATTATTATTACACTTTAGTAGTAGCAGAAATAGTTTCATACATTTAATTTCCTATTATTGTAGTTTATTATTATTATTATAGATTATTATCATTAAAGATTTGTTTTATATTAGTACTAGTATTTTACATTATAATTATTAATATTATATTTAATTTCCGGTGTTTAATTATACTATAATTCAGAATCATTATTATTTTTATGGCAATAAATATTACTTATTGTATGAAGCATATATTAATAGTTTCCTACTTCATTTTCGATTAAGTGCTTTGCAATTTTTTGTGGATTTTTTTTCTTTATTCTTAATATCTTGTGCTTCAATTATATTTTGGCTTTTTTTTTTAATTGTATCATCTCATATGTAATGTAAGGTCTTCAATGTATTTAGTTTAATTTACTTTTTACTTTACACTTAATCGTTTGAATTTGGTATTTTATTTGTACTTATAGCTTTATCCATATAATTATATATCTCTATAGAAACTCTCTTTATGTATGCATCTCTTTCTTACAATTTTGTTAAATAAAAAATAATTCATTAAATATCGTATTCATTCTATAATTACTCTTTAATAGTTTTTAATAGATCTAAAATTAACTTTTTTTTACCTTTAATTTTTTTTTCTCGCTTTCAACCTACTAAATTTATTTAACCTATTCTATACTTAATATCTGGTCGATCTTTTTTCCCCGCTATATTTTTCCTTTGCTTATTTTGTTGCTTTACTTTTTACTGGATTTATGCAATTACATATTTCAATCTCTATATCTATTGCACTAATATGTAGCGTCATCACATAAAATCCAGCAACAAAGGAGTAAATGAGCCACTGATTTTATCTTATTAGGATTATCTATCTACCTATAAATAGATAGTTATAGGTAGATATTTTAAAAGTTATAGATAGTTATAGGATAAATATACAAATAGATGTGAGGAGGATGGCTAGGTATTATAATATGTAGAAAGTTATTTCATAGATAGACAGATAGATGATAGATATGAGATAGATAGATGATAGATATGAGATAGATAGATGATAGATATGAGATAGATAGATAGATGATAGATATGAGATAGATAGATAGATAGATACATAGATAGATAGATAGATAGATATGAGATAGATAGATGATAGATATGAGATAGATAGATATGAGATAGATAGATAGATAGATAGATAGATAGATAGATAGGAGATAGATGGATAGATAGATTATAGAAAGATATGAAATAGATATATATGAGGTAGATAGATAGATGGATAGATATGAGATAGATAGATAAATAGATAGATAGATAGATAGATAGATAGATAGATAGGAGATAGATGGATAGATATGAGATAGATAGATCGATAGATAAATAAATAAATGGATAGATAGATAGAAAGATATGAGATAGATAGATAGATAGATAAATAAATGGATAGATAGATAGATAGATAGATAGATAGATAATGTGATAAACAGATGATAGATCTTTGATTATTTGTAGGTGCACATTCTCAGTCACGCCCAAACCAAAAATAGGAGCTGAATGTTCCTGCATGGTTGCGATGCGGTAAATGTTGCTGATGAATATATTAAATTGAATTTCTTACCTGGAAATCGTCCCCTCCAGCACCTGCAAGCCCCAAGCTGGATCCGGGTAGAAGCCTTTGATCTGGGTGCATGCCATACTGAGATCCATGGCTCATAAGAGACAAGTCATGCCTTCTGTAGGCATCTAGACACCCAAAGTCTCTCCTCTGATCGTCCAGGCAGGAGGACTTAAGTGCCCGGGCGTTATGGAGGTTAATAAAATCTGTAGGCTCCCCATGGTGGATCTGCTGGTAGTATTGCTGGGAATGGTGCAAGGAGTTTAAGGAGTAGGCATCAGGATTGACCGCCGGGTGACTATGCTGGAACTCATAGTGGAAGGATTGATGGTGGAGTGGAGTATACTGGTGATTTGCCGAGAAATATGGGGAAGCAAACTCAGTTCCAGTGGTGGAATAAGCTAGAGGAGACGTGGAAGAATAGGCGACACTGGAGTTGGCCACAGACTCCAGACACCCAAGCTGCATCAAACGGTAACTGTTTGATCCATCATGACGTATCTAGAAGGAAGGGAGAGAAAAAGACAGGAAAAATAGGTTTGTCATTTATAATAGCAAGTACCGACAGTAAGCGACCTGTCTCCCGACTACGCAGTCGTCTCCTCCAGGTGTAACTGTAGTCAAGTCATACAAGAGCAGTGCAATTATAACTCCAAGTAGAAACCCCTAAAAGCCCCCTGAACTGATCTCCCCTAAATAAACACACGCACACCCCATCTTCCCCACACAAGCTTCTGAGAGTCTGTCTATCAAAGCATCTGCAGTCGGGGATGATCACTCGCACATATAGCATGCCCCCTATGCCGTAGCGCTTTATCAGGGATTATTTTTTCCCCTACTTTTCGTTATAACAACTGTTGTATTGCAGAATGCCATTCCAGACGACAGATGTCATAACGAATTTCCTTCCTTCTCTTCTTCTGTAACTTTTTTTTTTTTTTTTTTTGGAGGAGCCCATATTCATTCATTGACTGTAACGGTTACAAGAAGGATTAAGGGGGGACGGAATCCTAAAAAAAACCATAAATCATAACAGAACTTATAGTAAAAGATAGAAAAATAAAAGTAGATACCTCTGAATCATGGACCAGTCCTGGGAATGAGGTTGACATGTTTGCCTTTTTTTGTTTCCTTGATTTGTTTCTTATATATTTTTTTGGGGGTGTGGGTAGATTATATCTAGAAAGAAATCAGCTTCTTCCTGTAAGAATCCTCTCCTGTAGGTTCTCCAGAAGATAATGCAGGGCTGGCAGGAGCTCCAGATCAGACCTTCTTTCGCCTACTCTCCCCTCAAAAAAGCTGCAGGAAAAAAATTTCCCCTCTGCTGAAAAGCAGCTCCCTGGATCAGATTTTGTAGTTGCTGGATAATTCTTTAGCTGATGTCGTAGGTCCCTTGGCAATATAGAAGTTTTGAAAATTAAGCATCAGCAGTGAGAAATGGGAGGACAATAGATAGAGCAGCTTCATCCCAAGAGACAAGGAATAAATATTGTATCTTCCCCTAATAGGGATCTCTGGGATCTTTCAGCATTTTATCCATTTCTTTCTAATCTTATTGCTTTAACTTTTTGCTGAGCTCGATGTTATTTTTCGGTAGATGTTAGAATTTTATTTTTGTAATTAATTGGTTTTTATTAACTTAATTTTATACAAACAAAATAACCTCGCAGAAGGAAATAATCCCCCCCCCCCCAAAACTAAAGCAGCGATGAAGAGGAAACGGGATGTGTAAATATTTGTAAATACAGGATATAATAAAACAAAATATTGATACAATATATTATACAGATCCATCGATTGTGTTGCGTTTCGTTTTGGGTGCGCAAAGAGACTGAGATCTCGCCCCGTGGGTGACTTTGTAGCGATTTTATGATTTTGATACATTTTGATACAGTGTTTATGGGATGTCCCTTTGCATTTGACACAAAGCAAACAGGTTGTATAGACACAGGGCATTTCCGTGTATTGGATATGTGTGGATTGTGGTAACTCGTCAGAAGTGGAGACACAGCCGGGAGACAGAGGAGGGAGACTGGATTTTAATTGGGAGTTAATATGGTCTCGCTTTCAAGTGTTAAAATGAGGAAGGTGTCTTAATAAGGGGCCGCAGGCAAACAAAGAGCAGAGACTCCTTCTCTCCAGCAGGAAGGGTCAGGATTTACTAGGGTTGGTTTAGACTCTTACAATGTCTTAAGAAGCTGTCACTCAAAGTCCTTCTTCTTAATGGACAAAGGCACACGCCTAGGAGCCAGGCTCATTGTGTGCATCTCAGTGGCCCTCATAGGGGTCAACAGCAAAGCTTTATCTACGTGTTATTAGCAGCCTCATCAAGACAATGTGCTCCATTTCACTTAATCAAATAAAACACAAGGAGGTGGAGGAGGAGGCAGGGCGTCCTGGATAGCGTCACCATGAATGGGAAGAGCCAGGCGGACAAGAGGAGAAGCCAAGAAGCAACCTGTGTGCTACAAGATGTCATGTACAACATGGAATATAGGTATCCACATCTGGGTGCATGGAGGTATCACCCATCCCCATAGAGGGGCAGGTGTGGTCATGTCAACTCTGCGATCACTGGTGTAATGGCCAAAAATTATAATAAACTGTAAGAATCTACATCTATATATCATCTATCAGTCTAATATAGATTAATTAATCAAAGTATTGTCATATAGTATTATCTATCCAGCATCGATAAATCTATCAATTATCCCTTATCTATCCATCTGTATATCAGTCTTTCTCTTCTATCTCTATATGTCTCCTATTATATATCCATCTATTCTATATAATATATTTCTATCTATTTCATTTTTGTCTATCTCTCATCAATATATACATATCATCTATCTATTATCTATAGATCTATCTACATCTTTATCTATTGCATATCTATCTATCTCTATTTCATATCTATCTATCTAATATCTATCTAACTATCTTTCATCAGTAGATATATATATATATATATATATATATATATACATATTTATATTAACATATAATCTATCTATTAATCTTATCATACATTCTATATCATCTATATATATCTATCTATTCTATCTATATTTATATTATTTATCTATATTTCTCTCATCTATATATCTATTATCTATTTAGCCATTTATTCTATATTATCTATCATCTACATTATTACCTGCATACATCTATTACATACATCCAAGCTATCTATATCATATATGTATCTCTATATCATATATATATATACATATTATATATATATATATATATATATATATATATATATAATTTATCTATCTATCTTCGATCTATCTATCTATCTCATATCTATCTATCTATCTATCTATCTATCTATCTATCTCATATCTATCTATATATCTATCTATCTATCTATCTATCTATCTCCTATCTATCTATCTATTGATCTATCTATCTATCTATCTCATATCTATCTATCATCTATCTATCTATCTATCTATCTATCTATCTATCTATCTATCTCATATCTATCTATCATCTATCTATCTATCTATCTCATATCTATCTATCATCTATCTATCTATCTATCTCTGTCTATCTATCTATCTATCTATCTATCTATCTATCTATCTATCTATCTATCTATCTATCTATCTCCTATTCCAGGATGATTCTGTCCTCTGTAGACATACCCCCCTGCAGGTGTACATATTATACCCTCTATCCACAGACAGTCTGATCCTATTATCCCCTGTTATGTAATAAAAGGACCGAGATGAGAACATCTGTTATCACTGAGAAATCTCTCTTCACCTCTTTCTGGGTTTATTTGCCTCAAAGCGAAGTATGAAATGCGATGTCAGAAGTTTTAGGTCTTTTTTCCACTGTTTTGTTCCAGTGTGTGATTATTACAGCTCTGGATGTGATACAATATAATACTTGTACGTGACATTGTCTTTACCCTCATCATTTGTTTTTGTAAAATTTAGTATGAATAATATCCGAACTAAGTGTTTCATTTTTTAACTGTGTGTATTTTGTCTTAACCCTTTGCATTCTGGGATCACATGACCTGCCCTCCCGTGGGCTGCCAGAGGTTATATACATATTATTGTATATGTCATATAATCTATACTTTGTTGTCACCTACTTTGTCTATGATACTATGATACTATGATATAATCTATACTTTGTTGTCACCTACTTTGTCTCTTATGTCATTCAAAGTGAAATGCTGATGTCACTATACAGAGGATGTGCCATAAGGCTTCTTATATCTCATGTTCTGTTGTGTAATGTCTCTTTTATATCTCATGGTCTGTGGAATATAATATTTGCTGTTCTGTGGGTTTTATTTCTTTGACAGGAAATGTTCTTTCTGGGATAATAACAAAAAAGAGATCAATGAGTCATCAGCTGTTTCTATCCGTTTGTACCTGCAGTGTTGTATGTGTTATTGTATGATCAGTATTATACATGTTATGTTGTATGTGTTATATTGTATGATCAGTATTATACATGTTATGTTGTATGTGTTATATTGTATGATCAGTATTATACATGTTATGTTGTATGTGTTATATTGCATGATCAGTATTATACATGTTATGTTGTATGTGTTATATTGTATGATCAGTATTATACGTGTTATGTTGTATGTGTTATATTGTATGATCAGTATTATACGTGTTATGTTGTATGTGTTATATTGTATGATCAGTATTATACATGTTATGTTGTATGTGTTATATTGCATGATCAGTATTATACATGTTATGTTGTATGTGTTATATTGTATGATCAGTATTATACGTGTTATGTTGTATGTGTTATATTGTATGATCAGTATTATACATGTTATGTTGTATGTGTTATATTGTATGATCAGTATTATACATGTTATGTTGTATGTGCTATATTGTATGATCAGTATTATACGTGTTATGTTGTATGTGTTATATTGTATGATCAGTATTATACGTGTTATGTTATATGTGCTATATTGTATGATCAGTATTATACATGTTATGTTGTATGTGCTATATTGTATGATCAGTATTATACGTGTTATGTTGTATGTGCTATATTGTATGATCAGTATTATACGTGTTATGTTGTATGTGTTATATTGTATGATCAGTATTATACATGTTATGTTGTATGTGCTATATTGTATGATCAGTATTATACGTGTTATGTTGTATGTGCTATATTGTATGATCAGTATTATACGTGTTATGTTGTATGTGCTATATTGTATGATCAGTATTATACATGTTATGTTGTATGTGTTATATTGTATGATCAGTATTATACATGTTATGTTGTATGTGCTATATTGTATGATCAGTATTATACGTGTTATGTTGTATGTGCTATATTGTATGATCAGTATTACACGTGTTATGTTGTATGTGCAGTGTTAGGTGTTATCTGCAATGTGTTATATAGTTGTATATGTATTATTAGTTACAATGGTCATTTTTTGTACAAGTCTTATTGGATCTGCAATCTATATGTTACATGCGAATATGCTGAATAATATATGCCATACTGTATTTGCATTGTTATATATGTCACATTGTATCTGTAAAATATTATCTTCTGTACATATACAGTGGTGTATATGTTATATTGCATCTGCGGAATATTCATTGTACCTATGTACATTGTATATGTATACTGTATATTTTCAGAGTATTAAATTTTGTGGAATATCTGCAGCTGATATACTGTTATTTATTATGGGTAGTGTCAGTAGATTGTAATTCAGTGTTATGTTGTCTTTGTTTAATATGCCCTGATGTGCTCTATCTGTTGTGTAATTATATTGTAACTGCAAAAATGTATATGTTAACCTGGGTCTATCAGTGTATATACTGTATTATGTTGTATGCGCAGTTTTCTATGTGTTATATTGTAATTGCAGATGAAAGTATACGTTTTATTGTATGCACATTTTCCTATATGTTATACATTGTATGTGCAGTATATGTAATACATTGTATGTGCAGTATATGTAATACATTGTATGTGCAGTATATGTAATACATTGTATGTGCAGTATATGTAATACATTGTATGTGTAGTATAAGTAATACATTGTAAGTGCAGTATATGTAATACATTGTATGTGCAGTATATGTTATACATTGTATGTGCAGTATATGGAATACATTGTATGTGTAGTATATGTTATACATTGTATGTGCAGTATATGGAATACATTGTATGTGCAGTATATGTTATACATTGTATGTGCAGTATATGTAATACATTGTATGTGCAGTATATGTTATACATTGTATGTGCAGTATATGTAATACATTGTATGTGCAGTATATGTAATACATTGTATGTGCAGTATATGTAATACATTGTATGTGTAATATATGGAATACATTGTATGTGCAGTATATGTAATACATTGTATGTGTAATATATGTAATACATCGTATGTGCAGTATATGTAATACATTGTATGTGCAGTATATGTAATACATTGTATGTGTAGTATATGGAATACATTGTATGTGTAGTATATGGAATACATTGTATGTGTAGTATATGGAATACATTGTATGTGCAGTATATGTAATACATTGTATGTGTAGTATATGGAATACATTGTATGTGCAGTATATGTAATACATTGTATGTGTAATATATGGAATACATTGTATGTGTAATATATGGAACACATTGGGGGTCATTTACTAAGGGCCCGATTCGCGTTTTCCCGACGTGTTACCCGAATATTTCCGATTTGCGCCGCTTGTACATGAATTGCCCCGGGTTTTTGGCGCACGCGATCGGATTGTGGCGCATCGGGGGCGGCATGCGCGCGACAGAAATCGGGGGGGGGCGTGGCCGAACGAAAACCCGACGTATTCGGAAAAACCGCCGCATTTAAAAACCGAAAATGTGTCGCTTGGGGAGCGCTCACCTTCACCTTCTATGGGATGGTGCATTCCGGGGCGTTAAGATTATTTTCGGCGCTGCAGCGCCACCTGGTGGACGGCGGAGGAACTACCATCTTAAATCCCAGCCGGACCCGAATCCTGTGCAGAGAACGCGCCGCTGGATCGCGATTGGGCCGGGTAAGTAAATGTGCCCCATTGTATGTGCAGTATATGTTATACATTGTATATGTACATGTAATACATTGTATGTGTAGTATATGTAATACATTGTATGTGTAGTATATGTAATACATTGTATGTGTAGTATAAGTAATACATTGTATGTGCAGTATATGTAATACATTGTATGTGCAGTATATGGAATACATTGTATGTGTAGTATATGGAATACATTGTATGTGCAGTATATGTAATACATTGTATGTGTAGTATATGTAATACATTGTATGTGCAGTATATGGAATACATTGTATGTGTAGTATATGGAATACATTGTATGTGCAGTATATGTAATACATTGGGGCACATTTACTTACCCGGCCCATTCGCGATCCAGCGGCGCGTTCTCTGCACAGAATTCGGGTCCGGCTGGGATTTAAGATGGTAGTTCCTCCGCCGTCCACCAGGTGGCGCTGCAGCGCCGAAAATAATCTTAACGCCCCGGAATGCACCATCCCATAGAAGGTGAAGGTGAGCGCTCCCCAAGCGACACATTTTCGGTTTTTAAATGCGGCGGTTTTTCCGAATACGTCGGGTTTTCGTTCGGCCACGCCCCCCCGATTTCTGTCGCGCGCATGCCGGCCCCGATGCGCCACAATCCGATCGCGTGCGACAAAAACCCGGGGCAATTCATGTACAAGCGGCGCAAATCGGAAATATTCGGGTAACACGTCGGGAAAACGCGAATCGGGCCCTTAGTAAATGACCCCCATTGTATGTGTAATATATGGAACACATTGTATGTGTAATATATGGAACACATTGTATGTGCAGTATATGTTATACATTGTATGTGCAGTATATGTAATACATTGTATGTGTAGTATATGTTATACATTGTATGTGCAGTATATGTAATACATTGTATGTGCAGTATATGGAATACATTGTATGTGCAGTATATGTAATACATTGTATGTGTAGTATATGTAATACATTGTATGTGCAGTATATGTAATACATTGTATGTGCAGTATATGTAATACATTGTATGTGCAGTATATGGAATACATTGTATGTGTAGTATATGGAATACATTGTATGTGCAGTATATGTAAAACATTGTATGTGCAGTATATGTAATACATTGTATGTGCAGTATATGGAATACATTGTATGTGCAGTATATGTAATACATTGTATGTGTAGTATAAGTAATACATTGTATGTGCAGTATATGTAATACATTGTATGTGTAGTATAAGTAATACATTGTATGTGCAGTATATGTTATACATTGTATATGTATATGTAATACATTGTATGTGCAGTATATGGAATACATTGTATGTGCAGTATATGTAATACATTGTATGTGCAGTATATGTAATACATTGTATGTGTAGTATAAGTAATACATTGTATGTGCAGTATATGTTATACATTGTATATGTATATGTAATACATTGTATGTGCAGTATATGTAATACATTGTATGTGCAGTATATGTTATACATTGTATGTGCAGTATATGTTATACATTGTATATGTATATGGAATACATTGTATGTGCAGTATATGTTATACATTGTATGTGCAGTATATGTTATACATTGTATGTGCAGTATATGTTATACATTGTATGTGCAGTATATGTTATACATTGTATGTGCAGTATATGTTATACATTGTATATGTATATGGAATACATTGTATGTGCAGTATATGTAATACATTGTATGTGCAGTATATGTTATACATTGTATATGTATATGTAATACATTGTATGTGCAGTATATGGAATACATTGTATGTGCAGTATATGTTATACATTGTATGTGCAGTATATGTTATACATTGTATGTGCAGTATATGTAATACATTGTATGTGCAGTATATGTTATACATTGTATGTGCAGTATATGTTATACATTGTATGTGCAGTATATGGAATACATTGTATGTGCAGTATATGGAATACATTGTATGTGTAGTATATGTAATACATTGTATGTGCAGTATATGGAATACATTGTATGTGCAGTATATGTTATACATTGTATGTGCAGTATATGTTATACATTGTATGTGCAGTATATGTTATACATTGTATGTGCAGTATATGTTATACATTGTATGTGCAGTATATGTTATACATTGTATATGTATATGGAATACATTGTATGTGCAGTATATGTAATACATTGTATGTGCAGTATATGTTATACATTGTATATGTATATGTAATACATTGTATGTGCAGTATATGGAATACATTGTATGTGCAGTATATGTTATACATTGTATGTGCAGTATATGTTATACATTGTATGTGCAGTATATGTTATACATTGTATGTGCAGTATATGTTATACATTGTATGTGCAGTATATGTTATACATTGTATATGTATATGGAATACATTGTATGTGCAGTATATGTAATACATTGTATGTGCAGTATATGTTATACATTGTATATGTATATGTAATACATTGTATGTGCAGTATATGGAATACATTGTATGTGCAGTATATGTTATACATTGTATGTGCAGTATATGTTATACATTGTATGTGCAGTATATGTTATACATTGTATGTGCAGTATATGTAATACATTGTATGTGCAGTATATGTTATACATTGTATGTGCAGTATATGTTATACATTGTATGTGCAGTATATGGAATACATTGTATGTGCAGTATATGGAATACATTGTATGTGTAGTATATGTAATACATTGTATGTGCAGTATATGGAATACATTGTATGTGTAGTATATGTAATACATTGTATGTGCAGTATATGGAATACATTGTATGTGCAGTATATGGAATACATTGTATGTGTAGTATATGTAATACATTGTATGTGCAGTATATGGAATACATTGTATGTGCAGTATATGTTATACATTGTATGTGCAGTATATGGAATACATTGTATGTGTAGTATATGTAATTCATTGTATGTGCAGTATATGGAATACATTGTATGTGCAGTATATGGAATACATTGTATGTGCAGTATATGGAATACATTGTATGTGTAGTATATGTAATACATTGTATGTGCAGTATATGGAATACATTGTATGTGCAGTAGTATATGTGTTGTATGTATCTGCATTGTGTTTGATAAGTTACATTGCATCTTCAGTGGCCTATGAGTCACGTGGTGTCCGTATTGTGTTACATATACAGTAGCTTCATTGTGTAAGTTGTATCTCTCCTACATTATACAGCATGGCTTCCTTGTATAGAGTCCTTCTACTACTATGTCCCTGGCATTATGGCTTTTCATTCACCGACAAAAAAATACATGACACAAGTGCTGATAATATTCAATAGTCATGTATAAAGATGTCTACCCAGAAATACCCGGTATTCATATATTCACATTGGTTTATATAATTCACCAATCCATTAATTTATTTATTAAAATAGGCATATGCCATTGCACTGTGTACCTGGCCAGCTGTTATCTATCTGTCTATCTATCTATCTATCTATCTATCTCCTATCTCTCTCTCTATCTATCTATCTATCTATCTATCTATCTATCTATCTAATATCTCTCTATCTCTCTATCTCTCTATCTATCTATCTATCTAATATCTCTCTATCTCTCTATCTCTCTATCTATATATCTATCTATCTATCTCTCTATCTCTCCATCTCTCTATCTATCTATCTCCTATCTATCTATCTATCATCCATCTATCTACCCTCTATATACTATCTGTCGTGTGTTATTCCTCTGTAAGGTGGTTTCTAGAAGGCACATACACTTTCTTCCTAATCTTAATAAAAAAAATATCTAATTTATAATTAATCTATGCAACATGGTTATAAATAATGCAGCAGGATCCTCTGGATTATATTAGACAGCTCCTGTAGTAAGTGCACACAGTGCGGTCCAGGCTTTACTCAACAGAACCAGGAAGAACTTTCTTTACATTATAGAACCTGTGCAGATGTGTGTGGTGAGGGGGTGTAGTGCTGGATCAATATCAAGTGCAACAGAGAAACTTCCTTCTTAGTACCTGCTGATGGTGAATGCCCTTGACATTAGTGTATACTACACAGCATAACCTCATTGTATAGATCTACCTATCTATACCAACCTACATCTCTATATTTGTACTATCTGTTATATATCTATAGAATTTTGATTTGTTAGTTTTTTAGCTCTAAATCTATCAACATCTATCTAATATATTGTATTATCTAGCTGTTTAATTCAATCTCTTTACTTTCTCTATCTATCTATCTATCTATCTATCTCATATCTATCTCATATCTATCTATCTCATATCTATCTCATATCTATCTCATATCTATCTATCTATCTATCTATCTATTTATCTATCTATCTATCTATCTATCTATCTCATATCTATCTCATATCTATCTATCTATCTCATATCTATCTATCTATCTCCTATCTATCTATCTATCTATCTATCTATCTATCTATCTCATATCTATCTCATATCTATCTATCTATCTATCTATCTATCTATCTATCTCATATCTATCTATCCAATTAAACATATTTAGGACTATAACTATGCATGATATTTCCCTTATCTATCCAACGATCTCTCATCAATGCATCTCACCATCTTTCATTTTATCTACCAATTTATGTTCTATCTATCTCATATCTATCTATCTCATATCTATCTATCTATCTATCTATCTATCTATCTATCTATCTATCTCATATCTATCTATCTATCTATCTATCTATCCCATATCTATCTATCTATCTATCTATCTCATATCTATCTCCTATCTATCTATCTATCTATCTATCTATCCATCTATCCATCTATCTCAAATCTATATATCTCCTATCTATCCATCCATCCATATCTATCTATCTATCTATCTATCTATCTATCTATCTATCTATCTATCTATCTATCTATCTATCTATCTATCTCCTCTCTATTTATCTCATATCTATCTATCTTTCTCATATATATCTATCTCATATCTATCTATCTATCTATCTATCTATCTATCTATCTATCTATCTATCCATCCATCTATCTATCTGTCTCATGGTACCTGAATGAGGTCACCCTGTGCAGCTCAGAGAAGTTTCCATGCATGCTCCAAAGCGCCCCTTGCTGGATGTGTTGGGGATTGCTCTGTGCAGCTTCTCCTCTGTGGCCAAATACAAAGGGCTGAAATATTCATGAATATCAGGTCCAATCTGCTGAATCCCCGCCTGCAGCAGCTCCAACGGAAAGAGCAGATGCCTTCTCCTTGCGCAGATCTTCTGCCGGCATTAACATACTTAGAGGGATTAGTCACTAAATACTTGTACATTTATTTTAATACAGTCTAAGTTGTGTGTCACAGGGTGAATGGGAGAAGCCGAGTAATTATCACAGATAGTTTAGCGCAGATTATTTTTCCCTTCCTTGCCATTCAGTCTCAGGCATTTACATACTGGATGAAGGGATTATCCCCAATCATAATGAATGGCTAATCTGGGTTACCGTTATGCTTGGATTGGGGGGGGGGGGGGGGAGCAGCGTGGTATAACATCCCCAAGCTGTGGACGACTACCACTCCCATCATTGGACTCACTCAGAGTCTATGAGGAAAATCCAAAATGGCACAAATCCTTACTTAAAGGTGTTTAAGTGATTGTCCAGGAATACAAAAATAAAAAAAAATTATAAATTAAATAAAAAAAATAATTATCTGTCTTTATAAAACAGCGCCACTCCTATTCTCAGTCTGAGAGTGGTACTGCAGCCCAGACCCTTTCACTGTAATAAAGGTACTGTACTGTATGCTGTAATACTACCACATAACAAAGCAGCTTGTTTACCTAATCCTAGAAAATCCCTTTAAATACTTTCACTATATCTGGACTTACATCTTACATCATTGGACTGACCTTAAAGGTGCAGTGCATGAAAGAGAGTCATAAGAAAAGTCAAATATGATAAAAAAAAATCCTATTTAGGTTATTAAGTTAAGTGGTTTATAAGGATTAAAAGAATATCTTATTAGAACAGCGCCACCCTTATCCGCAGGTTATGTGGGGTATTGCAACTCAGTCCTATTCACTGTAATATGCAGCAATAGTAGACACAATAGTTGACATTTTTTGGTGGAAGAACTTAGCTAGTTTCCCCTAATTCTGTAGAGCCCATACTTTTACAATATTCAGACAACTACTACTCCAATCATTGGTCACAGTTTGAAGGTAGAGAACATGACAAGATCAATGAGGAATGTGTAATCTGGTTATGGTTTTTACTTATATTAAAAAAAGGAATTCTGATTTTCATAAAACAGCACCGCCCCTGCTCACAGGTTGTGGGTGGTACTGCAGCTCAGTCCCATTCACTGTAATGAAAGTATAAAGAAATATCACACCCAACAGTAGTCAACTATTTGGGGTAAAAAAAGCTGTTATCATCTAATCCCTGGATAGCCCCTTTAAATATTTGTACTATATATGGGATAATTTTCATGCTAGGGGGCAGTGTTGTGTTTTCTAATTTCCCCATAGGTGCTCATTAGGCTGATCTACTTATTGGGGCAGTTCCCCATCTGACTGGTTTAGACCCTGACTATGCCATTTCTATAGCCAGTGGGCATGTCTGAATTTGTTAGATGCAATTATCCGCTCCCACCAATAAAAACACTCAAAAAAGTATTTTAACCCTCTCTCACCTTAATTCACGGAATGTATAAAAGTTATATTGTATCTGTATGCTATACCACAGACCTAGTGCTCTAAATGTGAAGACTAAAATTACCTGGCCAAAGTATACCATCAGGTACAGATTTTCATGACAAATTCATTGAACCATGGCTTCTCATTGATTAATGCACCGAAAGATGACTTCAGCTTTTTACAGCACATACCCACACTGCACCCCTAAAAATTCACTTACAGCACAATGTCATCTAGATAAGAACGGTGTCCCGCATAACACACATATCCCTCATACCATGGTTGACCTCACTGTGCCCCCCATATATCATATATTTTACTCATTTCACCCAGCTGCCCACACTGTGCCCCTACATATATCATCATGAACCTCTCACAGCACAACTGACCACATTGTGACCCCAAATATGTCACAAATGCCTCTCATACTGCAACTGACCACAATGGGGCACATTTACTTGCCCGGTCCAGTCACGATCCCACGGCGCGTGGTCCGATGAGGATTCGGGTCTGCTGTGATTCACTAAGCTCATGCGCCCGATATCCAGCAGGTGTCGCTGCTGCACCGAGGTGCGCCGGAGTTCACCTTCTTCTTCCCGATGCATGTAAGTGCTTGATCTTGCGACACAAATCGGTTTTTAAATTCAGCGGTTTTTCTGAATCGGACTGACACGCCCCGCGTGAAAGCCGGCGCCGATGCGCCACAATCCGATCGCGTGCGCCAAAATCCCGAGGCAATTTGGCGCAAGAAAGGAAATATTCGGGAGACCCGAATGACTGAACTGTAGCCCCTTAAATATATCATACATACCCCTCACACCACAGCTGACCACACTGTGCCCCTCATATATCATATATACCCCTCACACCACAACTGGCCACACTGTGCCCCCACATATATCATATATATCCCTCACACCACAACTGACCACACTGTGCCCCCACATATATCATATATACCTCTCACACCACAACTGACCACTCTCTGCCATCACATATATCATATATACCCCTCACACCACAGCTGACCACACTGTACCCCCACATATATCATATATACCCCTCACACCACAACTGACCACACTGTACCCCCACATATATCATATATACCCCTCACACCACAACTGACCACACTGTGCCCCCACATATATAATATATACCCCTCAGACCACAGCTGACCACACTGTACCCCCACATATATCATATACACCCCTCACACCACAACTGACCACACTGTGCCCCCACATTTATAATATAAACCCTCACACCACAACTGTCCACACTGTGCCTCTACATATATCATATATACCCCTCACACCACAACTGACCACACTGTACCCCCACATATATCATATACACCCCTCACACCACAACCGACCACACTGTGCCCCCACATATATCATATATACCCCTCACACCACAACTGTCCACACTGTGCCCCTACATATATCATATATACCTCTCACACCACAACTGACCACACTGTATCCCCACATATATCATATATACCCCTCACACCACAACTGACCACACTGTGCCCCTACATATATCATCTATACCTCTCACACCACAACTGACCACACTGTGCCCCCACATGTATCATATATACCCCTCACACCACAACTGACCACACTGTGCCCCCACATAAATCATGTATACCACTCACACCACAACTGACCACACTGTGCCACCACATATATCATATATACCCCTCACACCAAAACTGACCACACTGTATCCCCACATACATCATATACACCCCTCACAACACAACTGACCACACTGAGCACTTTTACATATCATATACACTCACCGGCCACTTTATTAGGTACACCTGTCCAACTGCTCGTTAACACTTAATTTCTAATCAGCCAATCACATGGCGGCAACTCAGTGCATTTAGGCATGTAGACATGGTCAAGACAATCTCCTGCAGTTCACACCGAGCATCAGTATGGGGAAGAAAGGTGATTTGTGGCCTGTGAACGTGGCATGGTTGTTGGTGCCAGAAGGGCTGGTCTGAGTATTTCACAAACTGCTGATCTACTGGGATTTTCACACACAACCATCTCTAGGGTTCACAGAGAATGGTCCGAAAAAGAAAAAACATCCAGTGAGCGGCAGTTCTGTGGGCGGAAATGCCTTGTTGATGCCAGAGGTCAGAGGAGAATGGGCAGACTGGTTCGAGCTGATAGAAAGGCAACAGTGACTCAAATCGCCACCCGTTACAACCAAGGTAGGCATAAGAGCATCTCTGAACGCACAGTACATCGAACTTTGAGGCAGATGGGCTACAGCAGCAGAAGACCACAGCGGGTGCCACTCCTTTCAGCTAAGAACAGGAAACTGAGGCTACCATTTTCACAAGCTCATCGAAATTGGACAGTAGAAGACTGGAAAAACGTTGCCTGGTCTGATGAGTCTCGATTTCTGCTGCGACATTCGGATGGTAGGGTCAGAATTTGGCGTCAACAACATGAAAGCATGGATCCATCCTGCCTTGTATCAACGGTTCAGGCTGGTGGTGGTGGTGTCATGGTGTGGGGAATATTTTCTTGGCACTCTTTGGGCCCCTTGGTACAACGCCACAGCCTACCTGAGTATTGTTGCTGCCCATGTCCATCCCTTTATGAGCACAATGTACCCTGTAACATCTGATGGCTACTTTCAGCAGGATAATGCGCCATGTCATAAAGCTGGAATCATCTCAGACTGGTTTCTTGAACATGACAATGGGGCACATTTACTTACCCGGTCCATTCGCGTTCCAGCGGCGGCTTCTCGGACAAGCGTTCGGGTTTTCCGGCGATTCATGAAGGTCCTGCTCTCGATGTCCACCAGGTGTCGCTGCTGCGCCGAGGTCCGCCGAGTTGCGTCGGAGTTCACTGATCTCTTCCTGGTGCATGTGAGTATGGCCCGTGCGACCAATTTTTTGTTTTAAATGCGGCGGTTTTTCCGAATCCGTCGGGTTTAAGTTCGGCCACGCCCCCGATTTCCGTCGTGTGCATGCCAGCGCCGATGCGCTACAATCCGATCGCGTGCGGCAAAAATCCGGGGCAATTCATGGAAAATCGGCTCAAATCGGAAATATTCGGGTAACACGTCGGGAAAACGCGAATCGGGCCCTTAGTAAATGACCCCCAATGAGTTCACTGTACTCAAATGGCCTCCACAGTCACCAGATCTCAATCCAATAGAGCATCTTTGGGATGTGGTGGAACGGGAGATTCGCATCATGGATGTGCAGCCGACAAATCTGCGGCAACTGTGTGATGCCATCATGTCAATATGGACCAAAATCTCTGAGGAGCTTCCAGCACCTTGTTGTATCTATGCCACGAAGAATTGAGGCAGTTCTGAAGGCAAAAGGGGGTCCAACCCGTTACTAGCATGGTGTACCTAATAAAGTGGCCGGTGAGTGTATACCCCTCACACCATAAGTGACCACACTGTACCCCCTACATATATCATATATACCCCTCACAACACAACTGAGCATTTTGTGCTGATTATGATCTCTTATATAGTGACAGATTGCTGGTAGTAGGAGTAGAAGCATAGTCAGGTCTGAGGACATTGGATGTCATCCGGAGACCGTCCAGAATGAGACAATTTAGAGGATGAGGCAGAAGTATAGTGAGGAACAGAGACAGGGACCGGAGCCAGGAGCAGAACCACAAGAATCTGATGAAGAAGCCCAAAGACAGAAGCAACATCCAGGAAGAAGCCTGAGGTCAACATCAAGGTCAAGTATCAGAAGTGCCAGGAAAAAAACTTGAGGTAAAAACTATTATTGTTAAAAAAAAATAAACAACACCAAACCTTAAAAAATGAAATAATAAATAAAAATAATAAAAAAATACTGAAAAGAAATGAAAAAAAAAAAAATTGATCAAAAAGGCAAATAAACTTTTTGGATATCCTCTTGTATGTTAAAACATGAGTTAATACGAGAGGGTCAAGGGGAAGTGAATCTTTAGATGCTGCTACCTCGGTCTCTGTAGCAGCAAGAAACATGTTTCTGGTGTCATTTTAAAGATGTGAATCTCAGCTTAAATCGGATACAAACTCTCAGAGAGGTGAAATCAGAGATATGGACACCAGAGACCTTTTATGACCTGTGGCTAAATTTTAATAGCAAGTTCTCCTGAGGGTTTTTTTGGGCTACTATACAAGGACCTTTTGTATTGAAATAGATCATCATAAATACATACATAGATATAGATTATACAAGCAGCCTCATGGTAGTAACTGTAAGCTGCTGGCGCTTGCTCCCAATGACAAACTAGTATCAATAACACTCATAACACGGAGGCGGCACAACAACCAGTAGTGCGTTTGGGTTAATAAAATACCCATCACTTTTTTTCACAATTTTTTTTTGGTGTGCAGCCTCCGTTTTTAGAATATTATAGATAAATAGATATGAAACTGATAGAAAATAGATCTCCTATTAATTGGATCATTCAATGCTCCAATATTTTGCAACTTAATTGCAAATTGTAAAAGTGTCTAAAATACTTATAAGACACTTTTCAGACAAGATTCTAGAATCTCCAGTATTTTATCACACCCAGGGCAGAAGTCATGTGAATGTATAGGGCTGCAGTATATCCCGTAGTGGATTATAATATCAGCGGTATGGGTGGTAGACTGGGGCCCAAGCCTTCTAGGGGGGCCATGCCCACCCAAACCACCCATCAAATTATATAGTGGGATGGACATTTACCCATGAAATCCTCATATACCTGTTCCCACTCTTAATACATAGGTACTCAAGAGCCATTTCAGGACCTTTGAAGGTCTTCCAAAGGTCCTGACAGCAGACAGAAGGGACACATCCTCCATTCATCAAGAAGCTTCTACAACTAAATGTTGGAAGTGAATTCCAGACTCTCATATCTCATCTTATATCTATAATCTATCTATCTATTTCACATCCAGGGGCACATTTGCCATGAAGCAAGTTGAGCATCTTGCCTCAGGCAGAGTGCCTCCTGCTGGACGAGGGGGTGGCCCCACGCTCTCACCCCCGCCAACGAGCACAGGGCTTCAGGCATTGAGCTTCCGGCACTGTGCAACCGCCTGTATGCATTTTCTACTACATGGCGGCGCGCTGTATGCATTTTATACTACATGGTGGTACGCTGTATGCATTTTATACTACATGGTGGTACAATGTATGCATTTTATACTATATGGCGGTATGCTGTATGCATTTTATACTACATGGTGGCACGCTGTATGCATTTTATCCTACATGGTGGTACGCTGTATGCATTTTATACTACATGGCGGTACGCTGTATGCATTTTATCCTACATGGTGGCATGCTGTATGTATTTTATACTACATGGCCGTACGTTGTGTGCATTTTATAGTACATGGTGGCACACTGTATGCATTTTCTACTACATGGCGGCTCGCTGTATGCATTTTATACTACATGGTGGCACGCTGTATGCATTTTATACTACATGGTGGTACATGGTGGCACGCTGTATGCATTTTATACTGCATGGCAGTACGCTGTATGCATTTTATACTACATGGTGGTACGCTGTATGCATTTTATACTACATGGTGGTACGATGTATGCATTTTATACTTTATGGTGGTATGCTGTATGCATTTTATACTACATGGTGGCACGCTGTATGCATTTTATCCTACATGGTGGTACGCTGTATGCATTATTTTATACCACATGGTGGCATGCTGTATGCATTTTATACTACATGGTTGCACACTCTATGCATTTTATACTACATGGCGGCTCGCTGTATGCATGTTATACTACATGGCGTTACACTATATGCATTTTATACTAGATGGTGGCACACCATATACATTGTATACTACATGGTGGCACGCCGTATGCATTTTCTACTACATGGCGGCACGCTGTATGCATTTTATACTACATGGTGGTACACTATGCATTTTATACAACATGGTGGCACGCTGTATGCATTTTATACAACATGGTGGCACGCTGTATGCATTTTATATTACATGGTGGTACACTGTATGCATTTTATACTACATGGTGGCACGCTGTATGAATTTTATACTACATGGTGGTACACTGTATGCATTTTATACTACATGGCGGTATGCTGTATGCATTTTATACTACATGGTGGCACACTTTAGGCATTTTATACTATATGGCGGTACTCTGTATGCATTTTATGATGGATCTGGTCCTGACACTACCTGATATACTACATATATGGGGGGGGTTTGTCTCTATATCGCTTGCCTCAGGCAGCAGACAGGCTTGGTTCACCCCTGGTCACATCTATCTATTCAATTCAAAGAAGCTTTATTGGCAGGACCAAATACAAGTTTAAAGAATTTGTCGATTGTGAAAGTTGAGGTGCAGGGTGATGGGGAACAGGATGATGGGGGACATGGAGTGTTGGGGGGTTATAGTTGTCTATGGTATCATATATGTCTCATTCCATGGTTTATCACATGTCTCTCAGCCTATGGCCGGCCGACATATTCTGCGGCCATAGTGGACTCCTCTTCCCCCAGCAGGATGGATATTCTCTCCCTCCTCCATGGAGCAGAAGCCCGGGAGGAGATCTGAAAGTCAATTCAATTCAATTTAAAGAAGCTTTATTGGCAGAACCAAATACAGTTTAGCAGTGTCAAAGCATTATGAAATATAGGATTGTGGGGAATAAGGTGGGGTACAGGGTGATGAGGAAGAGGATGAAGGGTGACATAGGGTTTGGGGGGGGGGGGGGAGTTGTTATAGTCCATGGTATATCACGTGTCTCTCAGTCTTTGACAGCCGGTGACGTATTGTGCGGCCATTGTGTTCTTCTCTCCCTCCTCCATGGAGCAGAAGCCCGGGAGGAGATCTGAGAGTCTCCTGAAGTGAGTGTTCCTCACTGCTGAGTATTTGGAGCAGTGCAGTAGGAAGTGGACTTCATCTGGACTCCATGGCCAGGTTGTGGGTGTTCAGTCTATAGGTGCTCTGGATGAAGATCTCTTGGGTCCGGTAGTTTCTCCAGTTTCTCTCTATCATCTATCTATCTATCTATCTATCTATCTATCTTTCTCGTATCTATCTATCTATCTATCTATCTATCTATCTCATATCTATCTATCTCATATGTGTCTATTTATCTCATATCTATCTATCCATCTATCTATCCATCTATCTATCCATCTATCCATCTATCTATCCATCTATCTATCTCATATGTGTCTATCTATCTCATATCTATCTATCCATCTATCTATCCATCTATCTATCCATCTATCCATCTATCTATCCATCTATCTATCTCATATGTGTCTATCTATCTCATATCTATCTATCCATCTATCTATCCATCTATCTATCCATCTATCCATCTATCTATCCATCTATCTATCTCATATGTGTCTATCTATCTCATATCTATCTATCTATCTATCTATCTATCTATCTATCTATCTCCTATCTATCTATCTATCTATCTATCCATCTAGAAGAAGTAAAATCCAAGTCAGCACAATCTTATGGACTCCTAATAAGGAGGGGTGCAGCGCCCCCAAAGGTTCTGGCTTGATCCTCTTGTAGCTAAATAAAGTAAAAAGTGGGCAGCACTCCATGGTTCAAAATTTCAAAATAAAAGGTGAACTTTATTGAACAAGTGGCGACGTTTCGGCTTGATGAAGGTGTTACACACCGAAACGTCGCCACTTGTTCAATAAAGTTCACCTTTTATTTTGAAATTTTGAACCATGGAGTGCTGCCCGCTTTTTACTTTATTTATCTATCCATCTATCTATCTATCTCATATCTATCTATCTATCTATCTATCTCATATCTATCTATCTATCTCATATCTATCTATCTATCTCATATCTATCTATCTATCTATCTCATATCTATCTCATATCTATCTATCTATCTATCTCATATCTATCTATCTATCTATCTATCTATCTCATATCTATCTATCTATCTATCTATCTCATATCTATCTATCTATCTATCTATCTCATATCTATCTATCTATCTATCTATCTCATATCTATCTATCTATCTATCTATCTCATATCTATCTATCTATCTATCTATCTATCTCATATCTATCTATCTATCTATCTATCTTATATCTATCTATCTATCTCCTATCCTATCCATCCTAACATCTTTAGCAACCAGTAATAATATTTTATTCCTCCTCCCTCCCTGTAATGACACCTCGGCTTCTCTCTATCTATAAAATAGCAGATTCCGCCTCCTCCACAATTTCAGGTCACACATTTTCTACTCCAAGATAATATGATACGGAGATATTTTATTTAGATCTTGTTATCTATGTATGAACTTATCCTATGGCCTTATGTTATATGATAGTTATTAGACCACAACAATTCTATGGAACGACAGAAGTTTATTTATTTCTGCACCCAAAAATCTTCACCAATTCGATATTTTCCTAATACAGAGGATTTTCAGCGTTACACAGTGGCCGGGGTCTTGTGGGAGCCCTGGATGTGACTCGTCTTTTATCTTGAGCTAAGTGTTCCCAAAGAATTTCCCCAAGGACCCAACTCCTGTCTGATGAAGCACAATATTGCTGCATCTTAAACCAACCAACTGCGTTCTCCCCGAACACATCCCTCATCCCAGTCTCCCAGCATCACCTCCAAACCTTCTCTAGCCCGGGGCAAAATAAGCCTCTGCTGTGATTGAGATTCCATTTTCCCAAAAGTCTATATACAGCAGTACCACTGGGTCAGCAAATCAGCCCCAGCTCCTTCTATCATTACAATAGAGACTCACATTCTCCAGCATTTGCATCTCTCCTGGAAAAAGAGAAAAAAAAAAGCTTATTATCAGCAAAAAAAATAACAAAAAAATAAAACAACAATGTTGTGTGTGAGGTTTATGTTTACTGGAAGGGAAGACAAATGGGTTAAGAGAAAAAAAAAATTAAAAACAAACACAATAAAATCATAAACAAACAAAGCAAAAAAAGAAAATAAATAAAATAAATGAAATAAAAAAAAATCATAACGGAAAAAATTCTAAAACTAAAAAATACAAGCAAAAACTATACAAAAGAAAAAAGGCAAATGGCGACAACAATGTAACATTTATTATTATTTGTATTATTTGTTTATAAATCCCAAAGTGCTGTACATGTGATAAGTATAAGACAATCACAATAAAACCACTAAACTAGATGTCTACATAGGGAGCAGTATTATAGTAGTTATATTCCTGTACATAGGGGGCAGTATTATAGTAGTTATATTCTTGTACATAGGGGGTAGTATTATAGTAGTTATATTCTTGTACATAGGTGGTAGTATTATAGTAGTTGTATTCTTGTACATAGGGGGCAGTATTATAGTAGTTATATTCTTGTACATAGGGGGCAGTATTATAGTAGTTATATTCTTGTACATAGGAGGCAGTATTATAGTAGTTATATTCTTGTACATAGGGGGCAGTATTATAGTAGTTATATTCCTGTACATAGGGGGCAGTATTATAGTAGTTATATTCCTGTACATAGGGGGCAGTATTATAGTAGTTATATTCCTGTATATAGGGGGCAGTATTATAGTAGTTATATTCTTGTACATAGGGGGCAGTATTATAGTAGTTATATTCTTGTACATAGGGGCAGTATTATAGTAGTTATATTCTTGTACATAGGGGGCAGTATTATAGAAGTTATATTCCTGTACGTAGGAGGCAGTATTATAGTAGTTATATTCCTGTACATAGGGGGCAGTATTATAGTAGTTATATTCCTGTACATAGGGGGCAGTATTATAGTAGTTATATTCCTGTATATAGGGGGCAGTATTATAGTAGTTATATTCTTGTACATAGGGGCAGTATTATAGTAGTTATATTCTTGTACATAGGGGCAGTATTATAGTAGTTATATTCTTGTACATAGGGGGCAGTATTATAGAAGTTATATTCCTGTACGTAGGAGGCAGTATTATAGTAGTTATATTCTTGTACATAGGGGGCAGTATTATAGTAGTTATATTCTTGTACATAGAGGGCAGTATTAAAGTAGTTATATTCCTGTACATAGGGAGCAGTATTATAGTAGTTATGTTCCTGTACATAGGGGGCAGTATTATAGTAGTTATATTCCTGTACATAGGGGGCAGTATTATAGTAGTTATATTCTTGTACATAGAGGGCAGTATTATAGTAGTTATATTCTTGTACATAGAGGGCAGTATTATAGTAGTTATATTCTTGTACATAGAGGGCAGTATTATAGTAGTTATATTCCTGTACATAGGGGGCAGTATTATAGTAGTTATATTCCTGTACATAGGGGGCAGTATTATAGTAGTTATATTCCTGTACATAGGGGGCAGTATTATAGTAGTTATATTCTTGTACATAGAGGGCAGTATTATAGTAGTTATATTCTTGTACATAGGTGGTAGTATTATAGTAGTTATATTCTTGTACATAGGGGGCAGTAATATAGTAGTTATATTCTTGTACATAGGGGGCAGTATTATAGTAGTTATATTCCTGTACATAGGAGGCAGTATTATAGTAGTTATATTCTTGTACATAGGGGCAGTATTATAGTAGTTATATTCTTGTACATAGGGGCAGTATTATAGTAGTTATATTCCTGTACGTAGGAGGCAGTATTATAGTTGTTATATTCTTGTACATAGGGAGCAGTATTATAGTAGTTATATTCCTGTACATAGGGGGCAGGATTATAGTAGTTATATTCTTGTACATAGGGGCAGTATTATAGTAGTTATATTCCTGTACATAGGGGGCAGTATTATAGTAGTTATATTCTTGTACATAGAGGGCAGTATTATAGTAGTTATATTCTTGTACATAGGTGGTAGTATTATAGTAGTTATATTCTTGTACATAGGGAGCAGTATTATAGTAGTTATATTCTTGTACATAAGGGGCAGTATTATAGTAGTTATATTCTTGTACATAGGGGGCAGTATTATAGTAGTTATATTCTTGTACATAGGGGGCAGTATTATAGTAGTTATATTCTTGTACATAGGAGGCAGTATTATAGTAGTTATATTCCTGTACATAGGGGCAGTATTATAGTAGGTATATTCTTGTACATAGGGGGCAGTATTATAGTAGTTATATTCTTGTACATAGGGGGCAGTAATATAGTAGTTATATTCTTGTACATAGGGGGCAATTTTTATTAGTAAAAAACAAACATAAATACAGAAATACTTTTCCATCAAAATAAATCATAGATCATTCAGTATAAAACATACATGTTCATAAAAATAAAATGTATATTAAATGTAACTTAAGAGTCCATTTTAGCTGAAAGGGAAACAAAAAAAAAAAAAAAAAAAAAAAAAAAAAAAAACAGAAAAAAACGAATGCATCCACATTATATAATCAGACATATTTCACTCCAGATGAATGTTCCTCCAAAGTCTTATATTCTCCCCCTTTTTCCTGACCTCTAATGACCGGATCCACCTGAGCTCGGACATGATGAGGCTTATGGCCTTATGATGGTGGAAGTCCTCGCTGTGGATGGACACTCTGGTTCTCATGTGCCAGTGGTAGTACTTGATGACCTGGATCACTATGTACATGGTCTCCTGGTTGGTGTTACTTACAGTATGTGTCACACCATAGAGGATTTCTGGGTACTTGAGGGACTGCAGTGATGTTAGTCTTATCTTGGTGGATATGTCACGCCAGATGTTCCGTCCACCCCAGCACTCAGATATAAAATGGACCATAGTCTCCTCTGTCTGACACCCGAGGGGACACATACGGTCTGCCACACTAAGGAACTTAAGATTCCCCCTGACAAACAGTTTCCCCTGTAATGAGAGCCAGGCGATGTCACAAAACTTATGGGGCAGCCTCCGACCATTCAGAAACCTCAGGCTGTCCTTTAGGGTGGTGGTTGGACAGTCTGGAAGTGCCAGCTGCAGAGAATAGAAGGTCCTACAGACTCTGGAGTACAGATCTCTCCTGGTATTACTTTCAATAAAAGACTTATCTATCCCCCATTTCCTTAAACACCTGAGACCATACTCCAGATACTGGGGGAGGAAGCCAGGAGTCCTTCGGCCCCTCTTGAGACTGCCGCCTCGCACCCAAGACTCTGCAAAAGGCAATATCCAGTCCCTGACACTACTTACCCACAGGAGACCATTATTTGAGTCCAGGCAACCGAAATTAACTTTCAGAAACATGGAGTCAAAGAAAACCCTTGGATTTAACATATCCAGTCCACCCTCTCTCCTCTGCAGGTAGGTGATCCCTCTTTTTACTGGGTTCAACCTGTTCCCCCATAGAAGTTGGAAGAACAGGCTAAAGAGCCTAGCGGAGGAAGATTCTGGCAAAGGAAAGACAACAGAGACGTAGAGGAAGACAGGGACCAGGTAAGTCTTCATCAGAGTAACCCTTTCTCTATAGGTCAGCCTCCAGTTCTTCCATCGCTGAACCTTTACATTTCCGGCTTCCAACTTCTCCTCCCAATTTAGTGCAGAATTATCTTCCCTCCCGAATTTAACCCCAAGGATTTTAATATGGGTGGAGGCCTTTACAAACTGTGGCAGATCAAAGCCAGGAGCAGTATCCAATGTCCAGAAAGCTTGGCTCTTCTCAAGGTTGACCAGAGACCCGGATGCCTCTGAGTAACTTCTGATGGCTGCAGACAACATCTCCACCTCACGAGGTTCAGATATCACCACAGTCACATCATCCGCGTAGGCAACAACATCCAGGGGCAAGCAATGGGGGACCGGCACCCCCTGAAAATCACACCACTGCAGTGATCTCAGGAATGGATCAATAGCAAACACATACAGCAGTGGACTCAGGGGGCAGCCCTGTCGCACCCCTGCCTCTACCCTGAAAGTGTCACCCTGCCAACCATTGATCAGAGGAAAGCTCTCAGCCTCTCTATACAAAGTCCTGAGCCAATCTACAAATTCTCCCGGAATACCGTACTTTGATAAAGTGGCCCATAGATAGTCGTGATCAACCCTGTCAAAGGCTTTAGCCTGGTCCAGACCTACAACATATCTCCCACACCTCAGAGCTTTACATCTCTCAAACATCTCCCTTATCGAGATGACTGCTCCAGAGATGTTCCGCCCTTTTACCGTGCCGTACTGAGAGCCTGCCAACAGTGCCGGGGACAAACAGACTAATCTAGAAAAGAGGATTTTTGCCAGAATTTTCCTATCAACATTCAAGAGGGCGATCGGCCTCCAGTTCTTGATGTCACTAGGCTCCTTACCTTTGGACAGCAGAATTAGCGATGAGACCCTCATGGATGGAGGCATCAGGTGATTTTCTAGACAATTTCTGTAAACATCCACAAGGATTGGAGCCAAGAGATCTCTGAACTTCTTATAAAATTCTGCTGTAATACCATCTGGACCTGGTGCCTTCTTCAGATGTAACTTATCAATGGCCTCTTTTATCTCCTCCACTGTTATTTCTGCTGTCAAAGGAGAAAAGTCCAATTCCCTAGTATCAGGGCCTGGAGTTGCCTCCAAGAATTGGGTCACTTTTTCATTATCCAAAGCCTTCTTCTGAAACAAGTCAGTATAGTAAGATCTCACCACTCCCAGGATACCCTCCCGAGACTCTTGTAAAACACCCTGGGAGTCAGTGAGACCTGTGATCAGTTTCTTCTCTACACGCTCCCGGCAATTCTCAAATGGATCCGGTGCCCCTTGGGTGCCATAGTCACGTTCCACTACCAGGGAGGTGTACCTACTGTACTGATACTGCCTTATCTCAGATTTCAGCCGGTCAATCCTTTGTTGGTCATCCCCACCCGCCGAATAGAGTGACTCCAATTCTTTACGCAGTCTCAGATACTGGCTGTACTTACTTCTCCCCTTCTTAATTGACAGTCTCTGCAAGAGGGATCGGATCTCCTCCTTGACGTCCTCCCACCAGTCAGCCATGTTGTTATAGAAATCCACTCTGTCCAGTTGATGCAGCAAAAAAGATGAAATGTATTCCTGGACAGAAATATCATCTAACAGACTAGAATTTAGTCTCCATAGTCCTCTTCCAACATCAGGATACTTAGAGGAACCCAAACAAAAATATAAGGCAAAGTGATCCGAATATGGGACATTCCTTTCCATTCTCTCACTGATTGCTTCAGTAGGACTCACCAGAGCAAGATCTATCCTGCTGCTGCGTCCTGCACAGGTGTAGGTGAACTTTGGACTCCTACCACCCTGTACAAAAACATCAGACAGGCCAGCCTGCTGAATAATACTGTTTAGGACCTTACAGTCCCTGGTAAGGGGCCTACTGTTCCTGTCCCTGGTGGTAGTGGTGGCATTAAAGTCCCCAGCCATGATGACAGGAATTGATGTGAACAGATAAGACTTTACATCGTTAAAAAGCTGAGTCCTTTCGGTCACTGTCTGTGGGCCATAGATGTTAATGAGCCGGAGTCTTCTGCCTCTGATGGTGACCTCTAGCAGCAGGCACCGTCCCATCGATATCTCAGTGAGTCTGTGGACGGTGACATTGTGGGTGTTAAACAAGATGGAGACTCCGGCATAAGGCTCCACAGCCAGCGACCAAAAGGACGGACCAGACTGCCAATCTCTCTCCGCCTCTCGCATGAGACCCAAGGTGTTTAAACGGGTCTCCTGTAAGAAAAACACATCGGCATTGAGATACTTTAGATGATCATACACAACATGCCTGGTCCTTCTAGCCCTAATACTGTTTACATTACTGGTGATCACAGTAAGATGGAAGTCTGCCATTAGAAAAAGAAGAAGAAAGAACATCCCCATCATCATAAGTCGGAGTCAGAGTTGTCTTCCTGACTACCGGTTTCCATATCCCATACTGACTGAGACTCGGCATGAAGTGGTTTCCTTTTTGTGGGAGGATCCCCCCCTGGATCATCATCATACTCCTCCATCATGCGCTTCAGTTCTCTCTCTATTTCCTCCTCTCCATCTGACTCGGACAGTACGCTGTACCTATTAGTGGTTACAGTAACATCAACCTGACTCTGCATTTTCATTTTAGAGGGTTTTTGGACGGTGGTCCACGCACTCTCGGGTTTTCTGGTGCTCTTATCCTTCTTCCTCTTTTTAACACTATTATTTTCCCTAGTGGTTGGTATCAGTTCGGGGGAAGGGGCAGGCACTGGCTGCTCTATAGGCTGCTCCACTACCTCCATGTCTCCCTCTGTGTTACCTGTCCCCGGATGGTCCGGGGCAGCACCACTAATATCTGGTGTCTCTGGTACTGTACACACTGACCCTGACAATAGGGCCTCCTCCTCCTGCTCCTCATCTGGTACATCTGCCCCTTCCATCAGGTCTTCATCGGGGAGGTCCCTACAGATGTTGTGCCAGGCTTCAGGACAGTCTCTGTGGGGGTGACCGATTTGACCACAAAGGTTGCATCTTATGGTCTGGCAGTTGGCGCTCACATGGCCCAGGTCCCCGCACAGGGTGCACTTCATTGTGGTGCAGTTACTTGCCACGTGACCTGATCTCCCACACCTAAAGCATAGCCTGGGCTGACCGACATAAAAGCACACACCCTTCTCTCTGCCGATAAAGAAGGAGTTAGGGAGGTGATGGGTGATGTTCTGGTTCTGATGTAATTTAACCAGGACCCTCCACCCCCCGGTCCAGATCCCATCCTCATCCCTGGTCTTAGTCATGTCTGACATGAGGGTGCAATGTCTCTTGAGCCATATGATGATATCTTGAGGGGGGACAGACTCGTTCCAGAACATTATGGTGACAATCGCTGTATCTAGTTTGGAGATGGGAATGAAACTAAACTTGTTCCACCCCTCAGTATCTCTATAACGGGGTTGTTGAGCCCAGAACCGGTCCAGATTAGACATCAGCTTGAAGCTGATATCATACCCCTGTCTGTCAGGCAGATTTATCACTGCCAGGATGTCGGCTGGCTGGAAACCCATCTGGGTGCACAACATATCCCTGACCACATGCCTCCTGTCAGGCAGATCCTCCTTAGCCCCTCTATGCCTAAACCTGACAACGTTCCTCCTCTTGAAAGCCTGGCCGGTGTAATGGGTGCTAGAGGAGAAAAATGGGGAACCACGACTCCATGCATTACCTGATGACTGACCCCTGTCCTGCTGTGGGGGATGTGTGGGCCGGGGACCATCAGTAGTAGGGGGCTGCTGACCACCCGGACCATGGGGCTCTGCTGTCTGTGGTGTAACTAAGGGGGGGAACTCCTCAGCCGTAGATTGACCCGCTCCCTCCACAACAACATCAGGGCCCTCTGTGTCTCCAGTTTCCATAGACTGCGCCTGAGATGCCTGCTCAGCTAGGACATTATCCACAGAGACATTCGCAATTTCAGACACTTCAGTAACAGAAATATCAGCAATTCCAGACATATCAGCAACACTATTAAGAGCATTAAGCTCCTGCAGATCACAGTCCTGAATGTCCTGCTCACATACACGCCTCACCACACAGTTCTGTGTAGATACACCCTGAGGTGCTACAGAGTTACTTTCTGGCGGGAGTCCAGAGTCCTCCTGAAGTGCACTGCCACCTGGGACTTGTGGTGCCTCCTCCACTTCACTGCTGTTATCAGGTAATAGTCCACGGACAGCTGGAACTTGCAGTGCCTCTCCAGAGGTTGCTGGGACTTGTGGTACCTCACCAGTGGTTGCTGGGACATGTGGTGCATCACCAGCGGTTGCTGGGACGTGTGGTGCATCACCAGCGGTTGCTGGGACGTGTGGTGCATCACCAGCGGTTGCTGGGACGTGTGGTGCATCACCAGCGGTTGCTGGGACGTGTGGTGCATCACCAGCGGTTGCTGGGACGTGTGGTGCATCACCAGCGGTTGCTGGGACGTGTGGTGCATCACCAGCGGTTGCTGGGACGTGTGGTGCATCACCAGCGGTTGCTGGGACGTGTGGTGCATCACCAGTGGTTGCTGGGACGTGTGGTGCATCACCATGGGTTGCTGGGACGTGTGGTGCATCACTGGGAGCTGCTGCAGGACTTGGCTGTTGCTGTCTTTTCTTATACACGACTCCCTCCTCAAAAGGCAGTGTTGCTGGTTGTAGTATGGGTCTCACATGGGGCTGTGGGGTCTCACACCTGGATGATGAGGCCTGGTCTTTCTCAAACCTTTGTTGGTTCCTGTATGTCTCTCCCACTGGTCCCATCTGCTCAATGGTGGCCTCCATCTCCTGCACAACGTCAGCCAGTTGTTTGGCCAGTGAGTCCAGCTTCTTGTCCAGCAGGACCTGCTTCCCGGGGTTTGCTGCCCTCAGTTTGTAAGTGCAGTCTATCTGTTTCTGCAGGTGAAGTTTCTGGATTTTGAGTGTCTCCATTTTCCTCACCAGTGCTGGGATCTGAGCGGCCAGCTGGAGCTCTGGTGATTGGGGCTGCAGTTTGCTGCTAGGGTGCTGTTTGCTTGCAGGCCTGGATCCTGTAGCCACACTACCACCGCTCTTTCCTGGCCCCTGAGATTTTGGTACAGAGTCCTGGGACTTCTGGTGTTTTGCGGTCGCTGTAACTGCACTGGGGTCACAAACTACTGATGGGCGATTGAGCCCCGGATGTTTTGCAGACACAACATTGGTGGTACCTCTAGATGTTCCTTCCTGGCCGCCTTTGGTCTCCTTTCCAGCTTGCAGGCCCCCAGACCTTGTGCGCTCAGCTGGTAACATAACTCGCTGCTGCAGGTTCTCCTGGATGGTCTGTCTCTCCAGTGATGTCCTCCTCTGCCTGCCCGGGGTGGAGGTGGATTGTCCACCTGAGGCCTGGGATGGAGGCTGCTGCACACTCTGCATGTTTCTTACTCTTGGACTTTCCAACAGCTTACTTTTACTTTCAGTCATACCTGGCTTCACCAGGTTCTTACATGTTCCTACTTCCACACCGACTGTCCTTCCATTACTGGAACTTGCACTGCTGCCACTGCTGCTTCCTTCCATAAAGACTTTAGGATTTACATCCCTTTCTTTAGCTGGCTGGTTGCTGTTTGCCAGATTAGGCCTTGGAGCCTGGGCCTTGCTTGGGGAGCTTCCCCACCCAGGGTGGCCCCGCCCTGGGCTATCTCCAGACATGCAGAGGTCTCAGGAGCTCAAACCACTCACAACCTCACCTCTAGGAGGCAGGATTATAGTAGTTATATTCCTGTACATAGGGGGCAGTATTATAGTAGTTATATTCCTGTACATAGGAGGCAGTATTATAGTAGTTATATTCTTGTACATAGGGGCAGTATTATAGTAGTTATATTCTTGTACATAGGGGCAGTATTATAGTAGTTATATTCCTGTACGTAGGAGGCAGTATTATAGTTGTTATATTCTTGTACATAGGGAGCAGTATTATAGTAGTTATATTCCTGTACATAGGGGGCAGGATTATAGTAGTTATATTCTTGTACATAGGGGCAGTATTATAGTAGTTATATTCCTGTACATAGGGGGCAGTATTATAGTAGTTATATTCTTGTACATAGAGGGCAGTATTATAGTAGTTATATTTCTGTACATAGGGGGCAGTATTATAGTAGTTATATTCCTGTACATAGGGGGCAGTATTATAGTAGTTATATTCCTGTACATAGGGGGCAGGATTATAGTAGTTATATTCTTGTACATAGGGGGCAGTATTATAGAAGTTATATTCCTGTACGTAGGAGGCAGTATTATAGTAGTTATATTCTTGTACATAGGGGGCAGTATTATAGTAGTTATATTCTTGTACATAGAGGGCAGTATTATAGTAGTTATATTCCTGTACATAGGGAACAGTATTATAGTAGTTATGTTCCTGTACATAGGGGGCAGTATTATAGTAGTTATATTCCTGTACATAGGGGGCAGTATTATAGTAGTTATATTCTTGTACATAGAGGGCAGTATTATAGTAGTTATATTCTTGTACATAGAGGGCAGTATTATAGTAGTTATATTCTTGTACATAGAGGGCAGTATTATAGTAGTTATATTCCTGTACATAGGGGGCAGTATTATAGTAGTTATATTCCTGTACATAGGGGGCAGTATTATAGTAGTTATATTCCTGTACATAGGGGGCAGTATTATAGTAGTTATATTCTTGTACATAGAGGGCAGTATTATAGTAGTTATATTCTTGTACATAGGTGGTAGTATTATAGTAGTTATATTCTTGTACATAGGGGGCAGTAATATAGTAGTTATATTCTTGTACATAGGGGGCAGTATTATAGTAGTTATATTCCTGTACATAGGAGGCAGTATTATAGTAGTTATATTCCTGTACATAGGGGGCAGTATTATAGTAGTTATATTCTTGTACATAGAGGGCAGTATTATAGTAGTTATATTCTTGTACATAGGTGGTAGTATTATAGTAGTTATATTCCTGTACATAGGGGGCAGTATTATAGTAGTTATATTCCTGTACATAGGGGGCAGTATTATAGTAGTTATATTCCTGTATATAGGGGGCAGTATTATAGTAGTTATATTCTTGTACATAGGGGGCAGTATTATAGTAGTTATATTCTTGTACATAGGGGCAGTATTATAGTAGTTATATTCTTGTACATAGGGGGCAGTATTATAGAAGTTATATTCCTGTACGTAGGAGGCAGTATTATAGTAGTTATATTCCTGTACATAGGGGGCAGTATTATAGTAGTTATATTCCTGTACATAGGGGGCAGTATTATAGTAGTTATATTCCTGTATATAGGGGGCAGTATTATAGTAGTTATATTCTTGTACATAGGGGCAGTATTATAGTAGTTATATTCTTGTACATAGGGGCAGTATTATAGTAGTTATATTCTTGTACATAGGGGGCAGTATTATAGAAGTTATATTCCTGTACGTAGGAGGCAGTATTATAGTAGTTATATTCTTGTACATAGGGGGCAGTATTATAGTAGTTATATTCTTGTACATAGAGGGCAGTATTAAAGTAGTTATATTCCTGTACATAGGGAGCAGTATTATAGTAGTTATGTTCCTGTACATAGGGGGCAGTATTATAGTAGTTATATTCCTGTACATAGGGGGCAGTATTATAGTAGTTATATTCTTGTACATAGAGGGCAGTATTATAGTAGTTATATTCTTGTACATAGAGGGCAGTATTATAGTAGTTATATTCTTGTACATAGAGGGCAGTATTATAGTAGTTATATTCCTGTACATAGGGGGCAGTATTATAGTAGTTATATTCCTGTACATAGGGGGCAGTATTATAGTAGTTATATTCCTGTACATAGGGGGCAGTATTATAGTAGTTATATTCTTGTACATAGAGGGCAGTATTATAGTAGTTATATTCTTGTACATAGGTGGTAGTATTATAGTAGTTATATTCTTGTACATAGGGGGCAGTAATATAGTAGTTATATTCTTGTACATAGGGGGCAGTATTATAGTAGTTATATTCCTGTACATAGGAGGCAGTATTATAGTAGTTATATTCTTGTACATAGGGGCAGTATTATAGTAGTTATATTCTTGTACATAGGGGCAGTATTATAGTAGTTATATTCCTGTACGTAGGAGGCAGTATTATAGTTGTTATATTCTTGTACATAGGGAGCAGTATTATAGTAGTTATATTCCTGTACATAGGGGGCAGGATTATAGTAGTTATATTCTTGTACATAGGGGCAGTATTATAGTAGTTATATTCCTGTACATAGGGGGCAGTATTATAGTAGTTATATTCTTGTACATAGAGGGCAGTATTATAGTAGTTATATTCTTGTACATAGGTGGTAGTATTATAGTAGTTATATTCTTGTACATAGGGGGCAGTAATATAGTAGTTATATTCTTGTACATAGGGGGCAGTATTATAGTAGTTATATTCCTGTACATAGGAGGCAGTATTATAGTAGTTATATTCTTGTACATAGGGGCAGTATTATAGTAGTTATATTCTTGTACATAGGGGCAGTATTATAGTAGTTATATTCCTGTACGTAGGAGGCAGTATTATAGTTGTTATATTCTTGTACATAGGGAGCAGTATTATAGTAGTTATATTCCTGTACATAGGGGGCAGGATTATAGTAGTTATATTCTTGTACATAGGGGCAGTATTATAGTAGTTATATTCCTGTACATAGGGGGCAGTATTATAGTAGTTATATTCTTGTACATAGAGGGCAGTATTATAGTAGTTATATTTCTGTACATAGGGGGCAGTATTATAGTAGTTATATTCCTGTACATAGGGGGCAGTATTATAGTAGTTATATTCCTGTACATAGGGGGCAGGATTATAGTAGTTATATTCTTGTACATAGGGGGCAGTATTATAGAAGTTATATTCCTGTACGTAGGAGGCAGTATTATAGTAGTTATATTCTTGTACATAGGGGGCAGTATTATAGTAGTTATATTCTTGTACATAGAGGGCAGTATTATAGTAGTTATATTCCTGTACATAGGGAACAGTATTATAGTAGTTATGTTCCTGTACATAGGGGGCAGTATTATAGTAGTTATATTCCTGTACATAGGGGGCAGTATTATAGTAGTTATATTCTTGTACATAGAGGGCAGTATTATAGTAGTTATATTCTTGTACATAGAGGGCAGTATTATAGTAGTTATATTCTTGTACATAGAGGGCAGTATTATAGTAGTTATATTCCTGTACATAGGGGGCAGTATTATAGTAGTTATATTCCTGTACATAGGGGGCAGTATTATAGTAGTTATATTCCTGTACATAGGGGGCAGTATTATAGTAGTTATATTCTTGTACATAGAGGGCAGTATTATAGTAGTTATATTCTTGTACATAGGTGGTAGTATTATAGTAGTTATATTCTTGTACATAGGGGGCAGTAATATAGTAGTTATATTCTTGTACATAGGGGGCAGTATTATAGTAGTTATATTCCTGTACATAGGAGGCAGTATTATAGTAGTTATATTCTTGTACATAGGGGCAGTATTATAGTAGTTATATTCTTGTACATAGGGGCAATATTATAGTAGTTATATTCCTGTACGTAGGAGGCAGTATTATAGTTGTTATATTCTTGTACATAGGGAGCAGTATTATAGTAGTTATATTCCTGTACATAGGGGGCAGGATTATAGTAGTTATATTCTTGTACATAGGGGCAGTATTATAGTAGTTATATTCCTGTACATAGGGGGCAGTATTATAGTAGTTATATTCTTGTACATAGAGGGCAGTATTATAGTAGTTATATTCTTGTACATAGGTGGTAGTATTATAGTAGTTATATTCTTGTACATAGGGGGCAGTAATATAGTAGTTATATTCTTGTACATAGGGGGCAGTATTATAGTAGTTATATTCCTGTACATAGGAGGCAGTATTATAGTAGTTATATTCTTGTACATAGGGGCAGTATTATAGTAGTTATATTCTTGTACATAGGGGCAGTATTATAGTAGTTATATTCCTGTACGTAGGAGGCAGTATTATAGTTGTTATATTCTTGTACATAGGGAGCAGTATTATAGTAGTTATATTCCTGTACATAGGGGGCAGGATTATAGTAGTTATATTCTTGTACATAGGGGCAGTATTATAGTAGTTATATTCCTGTACATAGGGGGCAGTATTATAGTAGTTATATTCTTGTACATAGAGGGCAATTTTTATTAGTATAAACAAACAGAAAATATTACAATACATTCTCATCAGAATGAACAAACAGTTAATTAACAAAGATCATACAGATCAGAAATAATAAATTCATAATAATCTTAACTCAAAAAGTCCATCACTGGTAAAAAGAAAAATGTGGAAATTAATATAATTACTTGATCAGTTACCCCAGACATATGTTCCTCCATTTCTTAACATTATTACTAGTTTTTTTAACCTCTATGGATCGTATCCACCTCAGCTCTGATAATATTTGGGTTACAGCGGTCATAGGTTGGAAGGACTCACTGTGTGCAGACACTCTGGTCCTGGTGTGCCAGTGATAGTATTTGATTGTGGTGATGATGAGGTACATGATCCCTCTGTCGATGCCGGCTACCTGTGGTGTCACCCCATAGATTATGTCCGGGTAGGTCAGAGACTGCAGTCTCGCTATTTTGAGTCTGCGGGACACCTCCTGCCAAATCTGCCTCCCTCCCGGGCACTCAGTGATAAAATGCTCCATGGTCTCCTCCTGCTGACATCCCAAGGGGCACAAACGCTCAGAGAGACTCAAGAATTTTAAATTGCCCCTAACAAAGAGCCTCCCATGTAAGGATAACCAGGCAATATCAAAGAGCTTTGCAGGGAGCCTAGGACTATTAAGGAACCTCAGACTCTCCTGCAGGGTGGCCGTTGTGCAGTCCCTCAGAGCTGGCTGAACAGTATAGAAGGTCTTACAGATATTGGTATAAAGGTCCTTCCTGGTCCTACTCACCAAAAATGTCTTGTCTATCCTCCACTTTTTCAAACACCTGAGACCATACTCCAGATACTGGGGGAGGAAGCCAGGAGTCCATCGGCCCCTCTTGAGACTGCCGCCTCGCACCCAAGACTCTGCAAAAGGCAATATCCAGTCCCTGACACTACTTACCCACAGGAGACCATTATTTGAGTCCAGGCTTCCAAAATTAACTTTCAGAAACATGGAGTCAAAAAATACCCTTGGATTTAACATATCCAGCCCACCCTCTCTCCTCTGCAGGTAGGTGGTCCCTCTTTTTACTGGGTTCAACCTGTTCCCCCATAAAAGCTGGAAGAACAGGCTAAAGAGCCCAGCGGAGAAAGATTCTGGCAAAGGAAAGACGACAGAGACGTAGAGGAAGACAGGGACCAGGTAAGTCTTCAGCAGAGTAACCCTTTCTCTATAGGTCAGCCTCCAGTTCTTCCATCGCTGAACCTTTGCATTTCCGGTATCCAACTTCTCTTCCCAATTTAGTTTGGCATTGTCTTCCCTCCCAAATTTAACCCCAAGGATTTTAATATGGGTGGAGGCCTTGGCGAACTGTGGCAGATCAAAGCCAGGAGCAGTATCCAATGTCCAGAAAGCTTGACTCTTCTCAAGGTTAACCAGAGACCCGGAGGCCTCTGAGTAGCTTCTGATGGCTGCAGACAACATCTCCACCTCACGAGGCTCAGATATCACCAGAGTCACATCATCCGCGTAGGCGACTACCTTCAAAGGCAAGCAATGGGGGACCGGCACCCCCCGAAAATCACACCGCTGCAGTGATCTCAGGAACGGATCGATGGCAAACACATACAGCAGTGGACTCAGTGGACAACCTTGTCGCACCCCTGCCTCTACCCTGAAAGTGTCCCCCTGCCAACCATTGATCAGAGGAAAGCTCTTCGCCTCTCTGTACAAAGTTCTCAGCCAATCAATAAATTGTCCCGGAATACCGTACTTTGACAAAGTGGCCCATAGATAATCGTGATCAACCCTGTCAAAGGCTTTAGCCTGGTCCAGACCTACAACATATCTCCCACAACTCAGAGCTTTACATCTCTCAAACATCTCTCTTATCGAGATGACTGCTCCAGAGATGTTCCGCCCTCTTACCGTGCCGTACTGAGAGCCTGCCAACAGTGCCGGGGACAAACAGACTAATCTAGAAAATAGAATTTTTGCCAGAATTTTCCTGTCGACATTCAAGAGGGCGATCGGCCTCCAGTTCTTGATGTCACTAGGCTCCTTACCTTTGGACAGCAGAATAAGGGAGGATACTCTCATGGATGGAGGCATCAGGTGATTTTCTAGACAATTAGTAAACACATCCACAAGGATCGGAGCTAAGAGGTCTTTGAACTTCTTATAGAATTCACATGTTATACCATCAGGACCTGGTGCCTTCTTCAGATGTAACTTATCAATGGCCTCTTTAACCTCCTCCTCTGTTATTCCTGCTGTCAAAGGAGAAAAATCCAAATCTCTAGTGTCAGGACCTGGAGTTGCCTCCAAGAATTGAGCCATTTTGTCTCTATCCAAAACCTTCTTCTGAAATAACTCAGCATAGTAGGATCTCACCACCCCCAGGATACCCTCCCGAGATTCCTGTAAAACTCCCTGGGAGTCAGTGAGACCTGTGATCGATTTCTTGGCCACACGTTCCCGGCAATTTTCATACGGATCAGGAACGCCCAGTTTTCCGTAGTCCCGCTCAATCACCAGGGACGTGTAGCGGCTGTACTGATACTGTTTTATTTCAGACTTCAGTCGGTCAATCTTTTGTTTGTCATCCCCACCCGCCGAATACAGTGACTCCAATTCTTTCCGCAGCTTGAGATACTGGCTGTACTTACTCTTACCCTTCTTCACTGACAGTCTCTTTAAGAGGGACCGAATCTCCTCCTTGACGTTCTCCCACCAGTCAGATATGTTGTCATAGAAGTCCTGTCTCTGGAGCTGGTCCTGAAAAAGGGAGTGGATACAATTCTGGACACAGACATCATCCAGGATGCTAGAATTAAGCCTCCATAACCCCCGACCAATGTCCGAGCGGTTAGTGGCTCCTAGGTGAAACAATAAGACAAGATGGTCAGAATATGGGACAACCTTCTCGCTTATACCACTAACAGTCTCTGAGGGATTCACAAACGCCATATCGATCCTGCTGTGCCTGTCAGCACACGTATAGGTGTACCGAGGCTTCCTCCCATCCAAGGTAAATACATTGCATAGGTTTGCCTGTGATATTATGCTCTTTAGGACTTTGGAGTCTCTGACCACTGCTCTGCCTGAGGACCGGTCACCTGAAGTCATGACAACATTAAAGTCGCCCGCCATTATTACAGGGATAGAGGTAAATAAATGCTGCTTCACCTCATTGAACAGCTGGATTCTCTCTGTCACTGTCTGTGGGCCATAGATGTTGATCAGCCGGAGCCGCCTACCATGGATGGTCACCTCTAGTACCAGGCACCTCCCCATAGCGACCTCCGTCAGCCTGTGCACCGTCACGTCTGTGGTGTTAAACAGTATGGCGACCCCGGCGTACGGCTCCACAGCCAGTGACCAGTAAGAAGGACCAGACCGCCACTCACGCTCAGCCTCACGGAGATGCCCCAAGGTGGTCAGACGGGTCTCCTGCAGGAAGATGACATCAGCGTCCAAATATCTTAGGTGGTCATATACAGCGTGTCTGGTCCTTCTTACTTTAATGCTGTTGACGTTGCTAGAAGCAACTTTTAGAGAGAACCCAGCCATAGCAATGAAGAAAAGCAGAGCAGTGACCCCCATCATCATGAGTCAGAGTCAAAGTCCTCCTGTCTTCCACCTGTCTCCATGTCTGAATCCTCAGCGGTCTCTACAGGAGGGGGCTTCTTTTTAGTTGGAGGATCCCCTGTGTCCACCTCACACTCATTATCAATTCTTTCCAGCTCTTTTTCAAAGTCCCCATCTGACTCTGACAGAGCATCAAACCGGTTGGAAAGGACCATGACCCCGTTATCACCACTGGACTTTCTCCTGGTCTTAGGCTCCGCACTGTACTCCTCAGGCTTTCGGGAGGATTTGTCTTTTTTCTTCCTTTTATTCTTTTTCACCTCCTCATATTCAGTGGGTACTACAGAGGTGGCTGCCTGAGGCTTCTCCTGGGTTACAACCTCCACACTCCCCTGAGCGCTGTCTGACTGCTGGGGTTCTGCATCACCTGACCCCTGTACCTCCCGCCTAGTCAGAATTTGCCCCGACACCAAGGCCTCCTCCTCTAAGGCGTCTGCCTCCTGCACCATCTCATCATCTGATAAGTCCCTGGCGATGTTGTGCCAGGCCTCCGGGCATTCCTTGTGTGGGTGGCCCATCTCTCCGCAGAGGTTGCATCGGACCGTCTCACAGGTGGCACTGAGATGGCCGACCTCCCCACACAGGTTGCATTTAACTACTGTACATACTTTGGCCACGTGACCGATCCTACCACACCTAAAGCACTTTCGTGGCTGCCCGGGATAGAAGCAGACACCCTTTTCTCTGCCTATATAAAAAGAGTTGGGGAGGTGCAGGGTAATGTTGTTGAATTGCCTCAACTTCACCAGAACCTTCCACCCTCCAGTCCAGATACCGTCGGAGTCTCTGTTCTTAGTGAGGTCAGACACCAGATCACAATGGCGCCTGAGCCACACTAAAATGTCCTGAGATGGAACAGACTCATTCCAGAAAATTATATTGACCACCACGGTACCTGGCCTGGATATGGGGACAAACACAAACTTGCTCCAACCATCCTTGTCCCTGAACCGGGGGAGTTTGTCCCAGAATCTATCCAGACTGGACATAAGCTTAAAGCTGACATCATAGCCCTGTCTGTCTGGCAGGTTGATGACCGCCAGGATGTCATCTGGGGAGAACCCCATCTGGTGGCACAGGAGATCCCGCACCACAAACCTCCTGTCTGGGAGATCATCCTTGGTGCCTCTGTTCTTAAAGCGCACCACATTCCTCCTTTTGAACGCCTGCCCGGAGTAGTGCGCGCCGGAGGTGAAGGAGGGAGCACCGCGGCTCCAGGCATTTTTAGGAGGTTCCGGATGGGGCTCTTTCCTGGTATTGGGGGGAGGGTCTGATCTAGAGGGACCTGACTCTACTAAGGGGCCCGATGGTAAAGGGGGGAAGTCACACACATAATCTTGTACAACCCCCTGTCCCTCATCCACCTCTATGTTATCCTCTGGTGGCTGCACATCCCAGATAGACTGACGGTCCCCTCCATCCCCCGACCCCTCAGGTATAGCAACAGTGTCCCCAGTCTCAAGCACATTAGAGTTCTCCTGGGTCACCGCATCACCCTGACCCATAGATGAAAGTTCACCATCTTGCTGCACAGACACTGCTGGGACTTGTGGTACTTCGGGTCCATGCACCTGCTCTGGGACTGCTGCGGGGGTCTGCGGCTGATCTGGTGTTTGTCCCTTCTGGAATGAAAAGCTCGCAGGCTTGATAATCTGTGTCACACGTTGGGGTACATCTGGGGGGACAGGTCCTGCTTGTGCTGTAGGGGCCCGGGGCCCAGAGTCACAGCTCTGCCTCTGCTGGGAGAAGCGCTCCTGGTTTCTGTAAGACTCGGCCAGGGGTCCCATCCTCTCCAGGACACAGTCCATATCCCTGACCACCTGTGCCAGCTCTATGCTTAGTCCCTGCAGCTTGGAGTTATACAGGGCGCTGCTCTCAGGGTGTGCAGTTCTAAGAGAGTACATACAGTCAATTTGCATTTGCAGCATTTTCTTGTGATTAGTCAGCTCCCCCATCCTCCTTACCAGGGTCGGTATCTCCTCCGCCATCTGCAGCTCCGGTGCCCGTGCGGTCTCCTTCCCCTGCTGTGCTGGTCGGGGTGCAGCTCCAGATGGTTTGGGTGCACCCGTCTCCTTCCCAGGCTTGTGGCTTGCACTTGCAGGGGCCTGTTCACACTTAGCAGTGCTCATGGTAACAGTCTGTGGCTTTACTGCTGACCTGGTGCGGCCTGTGCAGGCCATGCTGGACACCACATCCCTCTGCTGCAGGTTTTCTCGCAGGGTTTGTCTCTCCAGGGACGTTCTCCTCTGTCTGGGTGCAGGAGTGGGGGGCTGTGCACCTGCTGCTTGTCTCACACTCTGCTGCATCACCTGTGCTCCTCCATGCTGGCTGGTCATGGGACTTGCTGCTTTCACTGCTGCTTCAGTTACTTCCACTTCTTCATTCTTTCTCACCATAATCGCATTGTCTGCAATCTGTCCACAATCTTTACTGCTTACTTTGGGATTTGCATCCCTGGAAGGTTTTTGGGAGTTCACTCCCGGTGTAGGCCTGGAAGCCTGGGCCTTGCCTGGGGAATCTCCCCACCCAGGGTGGCCCCGCCCTGGGCTAGCTCCAGACATGGGGAGGGTCAAGACCTCACACCACACACAACCTCACCTCTAGGAGGCAGTATTATAGTAGTTATATTTCTGTACATAGGGGGCAGTATTATAGTAGTTATATTCCTGTACATAGGGGGCAGTATTATAGTAGTTATATTCCTGTACATAGGGGGCAGTATTATAGTAGTTATATTCTTGTACATAGGTGGTAGTATTATAGTAGTTATATTCTTGTACATAGGGGGCAGTAATATAGTAGTTATATTCTTGTACATAGGGGGCAGTATTATAGTAATTATATTCCTGTACATAGGAGGCAGTATTATAGTAGTTATATTCTTGTACATAGGGGCAGTATTATAGTAGTTATATTCTTGTACATAGGGGCAGTATTATAGTAGTTATATTCCTGTACGTAGGAGGCAGTATTATAGTTGTTATATTCTTGTACATAGGGAGCAGTATTATAGTAGTTATATTCTTGTACATAGGGAGCAGTATTATAGTAGTTATATTCCTGTGCATAGGGGGCAGTATTATAGTAGTTATATTCCTGTACATAGGGGGCAGTATTATAGTAGTTATATTCTTGTACATAGGGATCAGTATTATAGCAGTTATATTCCTGTACATAGAGGGCAGTATTATAGTAGTTATATTCTTGTACATAGGGGACAGTATTATAGTAGTTATATTCTTGTACATAGGGGACAGTATTATAGTAGTTATATTCCTGTACATAGGGGGCAGTATTATAGTAGTTATATTCCTGTACATGGGGGGCAGTATTATAGTAGTTATATTCTTGTACATAGGGGCAGTATTATAGTAGTTATATTCTTGTACATAGGGGCAGTATTATAGTAGTTATATTCCTGTACATAGGAGGCAGTATTATAGTAGTTATATTCTTGTACATAGGGGTTAGTATTATAGTAGTTATATTCTTGTACATAGGGGGCAGTATTATAGTAGTTATATTCCTGTACATAGGGGGCAGTATTATAGTAGTTATATTCTTGTACATAGGGGGCAGTATTATAGTAGTTATATTCTTGTACATAGGGGGCAGTATTATAGTAGTTATATTCTTGTACATAGGGAGCAGTATTATACTAGTTATATTCCTGTACATAGGGGGCAGTATTATAGTAGTTATATTCTTGTACATAGGGGCAGTATTATAGAAGTTAGATTCCTGTACATAGGGGGCAGTATTATAGTAGTTATATTTCTGTACATAGAGGACAGTATTATAGTAGTTATATTCCTGTACATAGGGGGCAGTATTATAGTAGTTATATTCTTGTACATAGGGAGCAGTATTATAGTAGTTATATTCCTGTACATAGGGGGCAGTATTATAGTAGTTATATTCTTGTACATAGGGGCAGTATTATAGAAGTTAGATTCCTGTACATAGGGGGCAGTATTATAGTAGTTATATTTCTGTACATAGAGGACAGTATTATAGTAGTTATATTCCTGTACATAGGGGGCAGTATTATAGTAGTTATATTCTTGTACATAGGGGGCAGTATTATAGCAGTTATATTCTTGTACATAGGGGGCAGTATTATAGTAGTTATATTCCTGTACATAGGGGCAGTATTATAGTAGTTATATTCTTGTACATAGTGGGCAGTATTATAGTAGTTATATTCTTGTACATAGGGGGCAGTATTATAGTAGTTATATTCTTGTACATAGGGGCAGTATTATAGTAGTTATATTCCTGTACATAGGGGGCAGTATTATAGTAGTTATATTCTTGTACATAGAGGGCAGTATTATAGTAGTTATATTCTTGTACATAGGTGGTAGTATTATAGTAGTTATATTCTTGTACATAGGGGGCAGTAATATAGTAGTTATATTCTTGTACATAGGGGGCAGTATTATAGTAGTTATATTCCTGTACATAGGAGGCAGTATTATAGTAGTTATATTCTTGTACATAGGGGGCAGTATTATAGTAGTTATATTCCTGAACATAGGGGGTAGTATTATAGTAGTTATATTCCTGTACATAGGGGGCAGTATTATAGCAGTTATATTCCTGTACATAGGGGGCAGTATTATAGTAGTTATATTCCTGCACATAGGGGGCAGTATTATATCTGTTATATTCTTGTACATAGGGAGCAGTATTATAGTAGTTATATTCTTGTACATAGGGGGGCAGTATTATAGTAGTTATATTCTTGTACATAGGGGGCAGTATTATAGTAGTTATATTCCTGTACATAGGGGGCAGTATTATAGTAGTTATATTCCTGTACATAGGGGCAGTATTATAGTAGTTATATTCTTGTACATAGGGGGCAGTATTATAGTAGTTATATTCTTGTACATAGGGGACAGTATTATAGTAGTTATATTCCTGTACATAGGGGCAGTATTATAGTAGTTATATTCTTGTACATAGGGGGCAGTATTATAGTACAGGCAGTCCCCGGGTTACATACAAGATAGGGACTGTAGGTTTGTTCTTAAGTTGAATTTGTATGTAAGTCGAAACTGTATATTTTATCACTGTAGTTCCCGGCAATTTTTTTTTTTTACCCCAGTGACAATTGGAGTTTCAAATTTTTTTGCTGTAATAGGACCAAGAATTATCAATAAAGCTTCATTGCAGACAATTTTAAGCTTATTATTGCAATCTGGGACTATTTTAAAGCATCCAGAGAGCTTCACCAGAGGTCACAGTGGGCAGAGGGGTCTGTCTGTAACTATGGGTTGTCTGTAAGTCGGGTGTCCTTAAGTAGGGGACCGCCTGTAGTTATATTCTTGTACATAATGGGGCAGTATTATAGTAGTTATATTCTTGTACATAGGGGGCAGTATTATAATAGTTATATTCTTGTACATAGGGGGCAGTATTATAATCGTAGCAGTTTTTGAGTCATGTCAGCAACTTGTAACCCTTAAATAATGTAATGTGCACACATATGCCCTAAATAATTCAGCTGGTATTTACAATCTTTCCGAAAAATTAATTACCCGACCTCACATGTGTTGCTTTTTGAATAGGAATAATAATCAAATCCCAAACAAGTCTTAATTTTCATTGCCATTGACTGAATCCTCCCCATTGGCAGCCAATCTAGTGCTGGTTCTTCCATTCCATTAATTAGTCCTCGGAGGAGATGAAGTTTCTACCTTTATAGTGACATTCTATGAATATTTGCTGCCTGCTAACAACAGATACAACCATCTCATAAGACTCCGCAGGAATTTGCCTGCATTGTAACGTGTCATTACATTGTGTAGGAGGGAAAACTTAATTAGTCTTAGGTTGTTCTTAATCATGAGACAAAATATACAAGAATGATCCGAGTCATGTAATACTGAAATCTCAAGACTGGGGGAATGTTGAATACTTTTATTTTATATGATTGAAATGTGTAACGATCTATCTATCTAATATCTATCTATCTATCTATCTATCTCATATCTATCTATCTATCTATCTATCTCATATCTATCTATGTATCTATCTATGTATCTATCTATGTATCTATCTATATATCTATTATCTGTCTATCCAAAAAATACAAAGCAGCACAATCAATCAGTAGTCCAGGTGGGTGCAGGCGTCCTAGGACTGGGCCTCAAGTCCTCCAGCAATAGACATAAGAAAATGAGCAGCACTCCAGTTATAGTGGTAAAAGAAGTGTGTCTTCTTTATTCAATATCAAGTAACGACAGTGACATTTTGGCCCTGTAAGAGCCTATTTCAAGCCATCTACATAGTGCAAATGGTGGATATGTATATGCAACACCCCTGCCGATGCAAGGCAGAGGGGTGGTTGCGAATACGCCCCACCATGTAGCTTGTAGCCTGTGTAGGGTCTGATCAACCCCACAACAGGTCACTCTATAACACAGGGGAACACTGCAGTGGTTGAGTCTGCCTGGTAAGGCAAGAGTTAATTCTTAATGTGATGTAATATGTGTCAGCCAATCACATGTGTTAATATATTGTTTCTGTAAGCTGGGATGCAATTGGAGGAGTAACCACCACCTGACCAGTGGGAGTAATAAAACCCCTGGTCAGGAAAGTTCTAGAAGTCAGTCAGACTTGTTAGTCTAGAGTGAATAGTCAGTGCAGCCAGCACACCAGACCAGAGCAGGAGAGCTCAGCTCCCTCCCTGGGTGGAGTGAGTTAGTTAGTGAGAGGAAAGGGATATCATCCTACCTTCAAGGGTGATATCTGAAGAAACCCAGGACCAGCTGAAGCATCCTACTAGGACACAGCTATCTACCAGCCTGCCATTGCATCCAGGCTGATGATCCATTCCTGTGATTCCCTCTCCAACTACATCTCCAGCATTCTACCATTTGTCAAGGCACGTTGCTACTGTTCCTGTCGGTTCCAATAAAGAACTGTAAGTTGTTTTTGTTCAACATCTGCATCCGTCTGGTCCCTGCTACTACGGCTGCCCTCATCACAGGCATCCTGTCCACCACACAGAGACTCATACTCTAGACACTAAAGGGTTGCCCCAGGGAGAACTGCTATAGTAGCCTCTCCCTCATCATTTCTTGCCATCACCACCCTGCTGGAGACCTGCCAGGCTGTAGGATAGCCCTCCGGTTCCCCCATACCAAGCACCGTGACACTAGCGTGCCTAGGCCGCAACCGCCAGCCACTCAGGTACTGCGGGCCCCGGCTGTCTCTAGGCCCCAAGAAAAAGGCTAGGCCCCGGTGGGGGATGTTGCATATACATACAAATGTGGTCACATGACCCCCTCAGAACCGCCCACCAAATTAACATATTTGTGATACAAAGCATTAAAAAATTGTTTAATTCATTTATATATGATCAATATATACATTGCCATTAGGGAAAGTACATGTACAGTGTTAAAAAGTGCCTAAATCTAACAATACAACTCACGTGACGTGTTATCTTAGACATCAACAACTGACCTCGTATGAATAAAGTGCCGCAGCCTCCTAATGTGGATCCTAGATGTGTCCCCATTTCGGCCGTAATGTCCGATATCCTGAACGTCCTGAACATCAGTTGTTGATGTCTAAGATAGCACGTTTAGGCACTTTTTAACACTGTACTGTATCTCGTATCTATCTTATAAAATTTAGAAAATAAGCAGCACTCCAGGCATCAGATGCGGTGTAAAAAGTGGTCCTTCTTTATTCCATGTAAGGTGGTAGCAACGTTTCGGCTCCAAGGAGCTTTTTTTAAGACTCTGGACCCAGTCCTTGTAGCTTGCACCCACCGCCATTTTTTGCAGTGTGCTGTCTGGACTTTCCATCGTATCTATCTTAGCTTTCTGATAGCTGAATCCTGGGGGCCATTATACACCTTATACATATCTTTGGGTGTGCTAAACCAGAAGGAATCTGAATTCTTGATTCCCAAACACCCAAAAATACCCATTTTTCATGCCACCCCCAAAATACATAAGAACACTTTCCCCCCTCCATTACGCCTCATAATCTCAGGGATAGGATCCATCACAGAACGCATTAGCTCATGGGTAGACAGACTACTCCAACCAATAGTAAAGAGAACACCAGGCTTCCTTCAAGATTCCAAAACGGTTCTACAGATTATGTCTGAGATGGGATGGTCAGAGCATTACACCTGGCTTACATGTGATATTGCTGCCCTCTACACATGTATACCACACAATAGGGCATTGTCAGCATTACAATATGCTATCAGAAAATATACAGATTATACACAGAATCTGAGCGACTATATCATTACAGTAACTGAATTTTTATTAACCAATAATTATTTTTCGTTCAACAATACCTTTTATTTCCAAATACAAGGTTGCCCCATGGGCTCATGTTTCTCACCGTCTCTTGCAAATATATATGTCTCCATGTGGGAGGAGAGCTTCATGTACTGTGCGGACAACCCCTTCCAAACCCAAATTCTATGGTATGGAAGATACATAGATGATATGCTAATTATATGGCAGGGGTCCGCACAGTGCATGGAGTCTTTCATCCGGTACATTAACACCAATCACTTTAACTTGACATTTACACATAATACAGAAAACAGTGAGGTACCATTTTTGGATATCCTCCTACAGGGATGTAGTGCCACTAACTCAATTAATACGTCCCTATATAGAAAACCCACTAGTGGCAATTCTTTGCTACATGCGGAAAGTGGCCATCCAAATCATGTTGTATGCAATTTGCCACTCGGGGAACTCATAAGGGCAAAACGTAGTTGTAGCAATGAATATTTATACAAAAAAGAGGAAAAAAATATAAGAGACAGACTTACAAGTAGAGGATACCACAAACAAATATTGGATACAGCAGCAAATAAAGTAAACAAAATGGATCGACAAACATTAATACATCAACAAAAAACAAAAACGAAAAACGATAATTCCGATCAGCTAGTCTTTTCTACACCATATAGTAATGACTACCAGGACATCGTAAAAATAATTAAGAAATACTTACCGGTCCTTACAACTGATGACAGATCATATGCTATACTTGACAAAGGCTGCCGTTTCGTGGCACGTAAACCTAACACCATAGGTGGTATTACATCACCATCAGTATACACCAACAAACCGCATCAATCACTAACATGGTTAACAACGAAAGGTTCATACCCATGTGGAGGAAATAGATGCAACCTATGTAAATATATGGCCCCCAACAAACATTTCTCATCATGTCATAATCAAAGAGACTACAATATTCATGCCATCATTAACTGTAACTCTAAATATGTTGTATATCTAGCCACATGTATCCAATGTAATGTACAATATGTAGGCAGCACCATACGTCCATTAAAAACAAGAATAGCAGAACATATTCGAGATGCTACCAACACAAAAGAAGATGCTGGCCTTAGAAACATATCGTGTCTATCCAAACATTTCATTCATATACACGCAGGAGATATTTCATACTTACGCATCACAGCAATAGAAAAGGTTACGGCCCCGTTACGGGGGGGAGACAGAACACATAAACTAAGGAATAGAGAAATACACTGGATTCTCAAATTAGATACACGATACCCACAAGGTCTCAACAATAGATCGGATACCATGTATTTCTACTAAATCAAGAATTCGATTACATCTGGTTATTATTTCTAACCTAACATATCCTCCTTTTTCGGACATACGCCTTCCCCACCACATTACCTATGCGCATGTCTTCATTAGCACCAACACTATTGCACCTGACACTTTAGCATAAGAAGCATGCTTCATCCCAAAGCAGACAGACCATGAATAAGGGCAACAGACTAAGTTACGCCCGAAACGCGTAGGTCTGCTACTATGCACTTTTTAACAGGCACTATGATATGCACATAGCACTTTAGTGCATTCCATGATTTTTTCCGTTAAGCAAAATATTAGATTTTTACATTTTTGTAACCAATAAAGTATATGCCTTTTTAATCAACGAACTACGAGTGCTGGATCCACAAAATTTCCTTCCTTTAGTCCCACACCTGTAGCGGCACAGGTATACTGCTATCCAAGGACCCGGGCACCGTTCACACGACTCAAGTGGAAATCGCATACAGGACTGCCTCACACAAGAACATCGGCTGATAAGGTGAGCTGAAAGCTTTTACCCTTTTCAACATCTATATATTTTTTCTAGGCCATTATACACCGGTGCCCTTAGTGCCAGCGTATGATAAATGTGCCCCATGTTGTTTCTCTTGTTATCAGAATAAACCTTTCCTGTTTTAGATCAATTAGGAACCAAAATTATTTATATTTTCCAAATTCCAGAATAACGAGAGAGAGAATATTTGAGGCATTGTTATTACTTTCCTTAGTATTTGGTACCATTGCCCTTACATTGTATGATTTGGGTCACACGTTTTGATCTTCCACGAGCTTCTCACAATCGCTGGTAGGAATTTGGGCCCATTCCTGGCTGATGTCTTGAGATGTTCTTCACTATTTGCCATATAATGGTCTCCCCTCGTGATACATCTATTGTGTGACCTGCCCCAGTCCCCCCACAACATGAAGCCGCTCCCGTGTCTCACAGTTGGGATGGTCTTCTCAGGCTCGGAAGCTTCTCCTTTTGCCTCCAAACGTAACGATAGTCATTATGGCCAAACAGTTCTATTTTAGTTTTGTCGGACCACAGGACAAGTCTCCAGCGATTAAGGTCTTTTTTCCTGTGTATTTGCTTTTTTTTCTGTTTCTTTTGGAGTAATGGTTTCTTCCCAGTGTCGGAATGGGTTTCCTTAGGCCCACCAGAGAAAATCAATCTGAGGGCCCACTCTTCATTATCCCCCAGGAAATATACTCTAGCAGCCTCCAAATTGTGTTTTTTTCTGATGGACCTCTGGGGTTCAGTATTGGGTTGAGCCAGGGCCCACCGGAGGATCCTCTGGTACTCTGGTGGGCCAGTCCCACACTGCTTCTTCCTGGCCCAGAGTTCTTTCAGCCCATATGGATACATGACTTGTGCCACTGTGGATAATGACTCTTACCAGCTTCAGCTTCTTCACAAGGTCTTTGGCTTAATTTCTTCAGTTGATGCACATTTCATCTCTAGGCCCCTAGAAAAAGCACAGTGAGTGCGGTGACTTACCACCATCACAATTCTCATAAACTCCAGCTGAGACAGTGGTTACACCGTCCCTACAGATCCAATCTCAATCTCTGTCTGCTCCGTTGTGAGCTCCCGATGCCGGACTGCTTCCACAGCTAGGACATCATAGGACATCAGGACCGAGCCGGCTCTCCTCGTGCACTCCCTCGTGCACTTTGTGCAAGCAAAAGGATAGTGGAGTGCAGATTTATATCATACAGGGGACTTCTCCTGCATCTGAAAATAACATGCAAGTCTTTAGACCATTTTACAGAAATTTTATAAAGGTTCTGTTGTTTCATTGTAAAAGCACTTACAACTTTTCCCCATTCCCAGTCTTTCCTATCGTACAGTACTGATTACATATTGGTGGTGCACACAGTGAGTGCATGTTGAATATTTTCTCAACGCTATCTGTTACAAGCGTTCATCTCTGTGCAACAAAACCCATCTCCTTGATGGCTGGACGTGGCCATCTTGTTTGTACTTGTGCAGAATTGCTTGTGCACATGTTTGAGGCCCCTTGAGGTATCTGGAAATTGCACCCAAGGATGAACTTGAGTTGTGCAGTCCATAATTCTATTCCTGATATCTTGGCAGATTTCTTCAGACTTTTCCATGATCTTACACAAAGAAGCAGTGTGTTTCAGGTAGGCCTTCAAAATTAATGCACGGGTGTGTCTCTAATTACCACAGATGTTGCCAATTAAAAGGTCAGAAGCTTCCAAAGACACAACGTCATTATATGGGCTGATGTCAACATTTGACCTCTGATTATGCAACATTTGACCCCTCCCCTCTGGGGCTCTCCATTTATGCTTCAGCTATCATTTTTAGAAAGATTACCAATGCATTCTGGGAGCTGTTGGGTTGGGTGTTACTAAACTTGAGGACAGTTATATAAATTGCATATTTCCTACAGGTTCAGTCCCAATCAAAATATTCCTTAACCGTCTAGATTCTCCTGCACTATTCTCTTAAAGGCAAAACTTCTAGGTATAGATTCTGGGTGAACAATTAAGAAAGGGCGGTTGCACCGCTTGAAACGCGTTGACTATAATGGATCGTTTCATGGAGTGGTTATGATGTAACCAAATAAAAATTCTATGCTGTCGGGAACCTGGCCGGACTGTGTTCATATTTTCGCACTGCCAATGAATTACATGGTCCTTCCCCTAATCTGGGAAGTACCACTCAGATTCTAACATCTGCACAGGCTTCAGCGCCATCCTCTGCCCGTAAAGTAAGGCATTGCATGTACTAGTCTGAACACTGTCTTAGTTCACTCCTGGCTGTCTTAATTTATTTCCACCACATCTGTCTCCTGATGACTTTCTTATAAGCTGCTGACAGTTAAACTAGCTGTGATGAAAATGCCTCCTAATTTCACATTCCTCCCCTGCTAGTCTGCTTTGTATGGATGTCAGTCCAATCACTCTCTGGACCAAATCTCTGATATTTTAGAGAATTGTTTGCCAACTTCTCAGTTCTTGATATAAGTCTTCTTTGGAGCTTGCTACTGTTTTCTGGACTTACGTATTATTTGATCTTTTGACTTTTGCTTTTCTTCTGACCATCTGTTTGTCTGCATTTTCCTCATGGTTTATGAACCTGTCTTTGTAAGACCAATTCTTCAGTGTTTGCCCAGTATTTAGTAAAGGAAGATTACATCAACCAGTTGTAATCTATCATCTAGAGTAGGAAAGGCAAACAGGTAGGGAGAGCTGACTGGGTCCAACTTTAGGACTGTATAAACTTTTCCATCGTATTGAGAGTTTGTGGTTTATATAAATAGCTCCTGGCGTTGCCAGGGATAGTAAATACCTGCTCTTAGCTGTAACAAAGTAGAATGGGTTAACAAAAATATTTTATACGTATCTATAGACTGTCTCAGACTGTCTCTGTCACTGACCATCTCTGTCACTGACATTGTCTGTCTCTGATAGTCTCTTTCAGTGACTGTGTGTCTCGAGCACTCTCATTCCAGTGACTGTCTGTCTCCCGTACTGTTATTCCAGTGACTGTCTATCTCGGGCACTCTCATTCCAGTGACTGTCTGTCTCCGGCACTCTCATTCCAGTGACTGTCGGTCTCAGGCACTCTCATTCCAGTGACTGTCTGTCTCGGGCACTCTCATTCCAGTGATCGTCTGTCTCTGGCACTCTCATTCCAGTGACTGTCAGTCTCGAGCACTCTCATTCCAGTGACTGTCGTGGGCACTCTCATTCCTGCAACAATTTGGTGATTGTAAATGCGATGCTGCAGATTCCTTTAGTGGACATACATATATACATACACACACACATATGCATACACTCATATACACACTCATATACATACATACATACACATGCATGCATACACTCAGCTTTATAAATTAGATTACAGGGACAGGGGTTCCTGGTTCTCATAGCGTCGGGGTAATATCCGTGGAGATCCTCCAATGATCTCATGTCAGCCGCAGAAATATTTGCCACTTATCGGACGAATACAATTTCCCTCCAGTACATGGAATCCGCATCCCGTGTAAAAGCCTCCACCATATTTTCGCAGTCAGATGTATAAATGCTGAAATCTTGCATTTCTATTGCCTGTCGGATTCGATGTGATTCCTGACGCGACTGCGACAAAGATAAACATAAATATCCGGGATCGGAAGCTTTGCCTGCAGAATGTATTTATAGCGCAGCGAGAACATGGGAAATGTAACAAGACAATTGGCGGCCGGAACACGGCACTGCCGGAGACTTCTCTTCTTCTTGTGTATCGTGCGGTTCCATTTCATACAAGTTTATTGGCTGTGAATAATCTCCTGGTGTTTAACCCCTTCCCCTGATTTTTGGTTTGAAATTTAATGTCAAATTCTTAAAACCTTGACTTCACTTTTGAAGCTTCTGAGAACTTACTCTTTTTTATGAGGCAAGTTGTATTTTTGGCTGGTGGTACAGGTGGTCCCCTACTTAAGGACACCTGACTTACAGACAACCCATAGTTACAGAAAGACCTCTCTGGATGTTACTATAGTCCCAGACTGCAATAATCAGCTGTAAGGCGTCTGTAATGAAAACAACAAAAAATGTTTAAACTCCAATTGTCACTTGGGGCCAAATTTTTTTTTGTCTGGATCCACAATTATAAAATATACAGTTTCGACTTACATACAAATTCAACTTAAGAACAAACCTCCGGACCCTATCTTGTACGTAACCCGGGGACTGCCTGTATTTAAGGGTTAAAAGCTAAATTTTATCAACTTATTTTCTGTGGGTACACAAAAAAACCCCCCACTTCCTTTATTTTCATTATATTTATTATTATTTATTTATAACTCTGATTGTACCTAATTTATTGATTAAGAAAAATGTTTTTCACATGTTCCATAATTGCAGTTGAGAAATTTTTGGCATCTTCTAAAAACCATCATTTCTAACTTGTTGTTTCTATTATTTTGCCTATTTTTTTTTATATGGGTTTTCGCTTTTGGGTTACACTTGAAATTTTTATCTTGTTTTTGGGAAAGAAAACATGTAAAATGTTAACCTCTTCACGCTTCATGACATGTATGTATGTCATGGAGTGCTAAAAAAATGAGCGAGCCCTCTCTATAGAGACGCGGGGTTTCCTGCATATTGAAGAAAACACCCACTGCTATCGGTGCTAGTTAGGGGTATTAACTGTTCGATTCCTGCAGCAAAGCCCCAAGCGCCATTTAAAAGACAGTGGCGCCATCTTAGTTTTGACAGGGGCTCCCTGTGATGTCATCAGAGGGCGTCGATCTGTTTCCATGACAACCTCGAATCATACAGAGACCCGAGGCTGTCTCGTTTTAGCACATCTATTATAATGTTATATTATTATTATTGTTGTTCAATTTGCACATTGTAATTGATGATGTGGAAATTCCCCCTATACTACCATACTGTAGTAGGCAGTACAGGCGGTCCCTTACTTAAGGACCCCCGGCACCCCATGCCGTTTTTTCTTCAAATTTTTGACAAAAATATGCGTGGGGTTCCCCCTTTAAAGGGAGCTCCCAGGCTGTTTCCCCCATTTTTACAAAAAAATGGGGGGAAAAACGGCATGGGGTGCCCCCTATTGTTCAAATCAGCCAGATACAAAAAAGCAGCAGCAGCCTGCTATTACTGAGCTGGGATAGGCCACTGTTAGGGGGCTATCCCAGCGCAACAATAACAGCCTGCAGCCGCCCCACTACCTGACCATCTATAGACGGTCAGGTACTGGTTTGTACCCGGCTCTTCCCGGCACCCCTGGTGGCGGTGGGTACCGGGGTAATGGTATGGGCGTTAGTGTGAATTTGCCAAAAAAATTAAGGCAAACACTAAGGCCTGCCCTTAGTAATGAGCACCGTCACCTAGCCGGCACCACTACTATGGCAAACAATGAAGAGTGTCGCAAAAAAATAAATCACACCGTTTTCAGAAAATTTTATTGAACAAAAAACGCAGACACACCCTCGTTGACCATTTTATTTGTTAGAAATGTCGGTCATCGACGTAATCCTTCGAATCCGAAGCAGTCCACAGCAGGCACGGTCCTGGAAGACAAAAATAACACAAACACACAAAAAAGGGCACGCAGCCACAGGGGAGGACATGCTCGTTGTCTAGGGGTCGGGGGTAGACATGCTTGTTGTCTAGGGGGGGGGGGGGAATGCTCGTTGTCTAGGGGGGGGACATGCTCGTTGTCTAGGAGTCGGGGGGAGACATGCTCGTTGTCTAGGGGGGGGGGAATGCTCGTTGTCTGGGGGGGGACATGCTCGTTGTCTAGGGGGGACATGCTCGTTGTCTTGGGGGGGACATGCTCGTTGTCTAGGGGTCAGGGGGAGACATGCTCGTTGTCTGGGGGGGGAATGCTCGTTGTCTAGGGGGGGAAATGCTCGTTGTCTAGGGGGGGACATGCTTGTTGTCTAGGGGGGGGGAGACATGCTCGTTGTCGCAGTAAAGGGGAGGGGTCCTATGGAGCGCAGTAAAGGGGAGGGGTCCTATGGAGCGCAGTAAAGGGGAGGGGTCCTATGGAGCGCAGTAAAGGGTAGGGGTCCTATGGAGCGCAGTAAAGGGTAGGGGTCCTATGGAGCGCAGTAAAGGGGGAGGGGTCCTATGGAGCGCAGTAAAGGGGAGGGGTCCTATTGAGCGCGCAGTGAAAGCCATAAAAACCACATTTGATATTTTCCTTCTTGCTTCCCAGTACAGGGCCTGGAATATTTAATACTGTCACTAGGAAGTATAATTTGTTACGCAGAAACAGGCCGCACACAGCTCTGTACGTGGAAAAATAAAAAAGTTATTGATTTTTGAAAGTGGGGAGTGAAATATGGAAACGCAAAAATCGTTCCGTCAGAGTAATGGAGCAGACGGCCGTGTATGACCATTCTGCTCCATTACTGTCACAGAGCGATGACATGGACCTTATGTGGACCCCAACAGACCCCTCGTTTTCATGATCTATGGGGGTCACATCACTGAAACCCCCACACATCAGCAGGTTAAGCCCTGTCCTATGGATAGGGCCTAACTTGTATTTGTGGGAAAACCGCTTTAACCCCTTAACGCTCTGCGCCGTAGCTCTACGGCGCAGAGGTATAAGGAGTGTATGAAGAGGGCTCACGGGCTGAGTCCTCTTCATACAAGGTGGGGGGTTTTGCATGTTGCAGAAAACCCCCACCGCTAATAACCGCAGTCGGTCATTCTCGCCGGCAAAGTCTTTTTTACGATCGCTGTGCCCCCGAACGTCATCGGGGGGCGGCGATCGTTTGCCGTGGTAGCCTCGGGTCTTCTTTTGACACGAGGCTACATGGCTTCTGCAGATTCGTTACAATGAGCCAGAAGTATTGCAGTATATGGTAGGAGCGATCTGACCATCTAGGGTTAATGTACCCTAGAGGGTCTAAGAAATAGTGGAAAAAAAAAGAAAAAAAAGTTTTAAAAATAAAAAAAATGTATAAAATATTAAAAATTCTAATCACCCCCCTTTCCCTAGAATGGATATAAAACATAATAAACAGTAAAGATCACAGACACATTGGGTATCGCCGCGTCCCAAAATGCCCGATCTATCAAAATATAAAAACGGTTACGGGCGGCGGTGACCTCCGAGGCGGGAAATGGCGCCCAAATGTCCGAAATGCGACTTTTACACCTTTTTACATCATATAAAAAATGAAATTAAAAATGATCAAAATGTCGCACAGACCTCAAAATGGTAGCAATGAAAACGTCGCCTCATTTCGCCAAAAATGACCCCTCCCCCAGCTCCGTGCACCGAAATATGAAAAAGTTATTAGCGTCAGAAGATGGCAAAATTTTTTTTTTTTTTTTTTTTGCACACATTCGTTTAATTTTTGAAAATGTATTAAAACACAAAATAAGCCCTCACACAGGTCTGTACACGGAAACATGAAAAAGTTATGGATTTTTGAAGTTGGAGAGCGAGAAATGAGAGGAAAAACCCTGCGTCCTTAAGGGGTTAAGGGATTAAGTATATGGTACAATAAAAGCAGAATAGAAGGGCACTGGGGGGATTAGGGATGGGGGCAGGGGGTCTATGGAGGAAAGTGTTTAACCCTTTAGCTGCTGCCTGCAGTCACTGTAGAGTACCTGTTATCACACTGCAGCAGCTGCACACACTCGGCTCTGCTTCATCAGACGAACTTCAGTGAGGAGCAGGAGGAGGTGGGGGCAGGGAGCCATTGATGTAGCAGTGCTGGAGAGTTCCTGCCTGCACGGAGGCTGATCCCCTGGGGCTGCTGTGCAGGGGCAGTGCAGAGAATATGACACTCTGCACTGCTCCATCCATCCATCCATCCATGTGCCGAGTGGCAGCCTGAGGACAGGGAGGGCTCTGCCTCCCAGGGGAGGGGATGGGGGAGGTGCCGGCTCTTCAGCAGACAGCCCGGGAGCTGGAGAGGAGGAGGACGCTGCACCCCGCCCCCTGGCTTCTCTGTATCCTGAGCAGGACGGAGGCGGGACTCGGGGGCGGGACTCGGGGGGGCGGGACAAGACGGAAAAATCCGTGAAAACGCAGAAATAACCGGGACTTTCACTTAACGGTCCGTGCAGGCGGGACAAGGGTTAAAAAACGGGACTGTCCCGCCCAAAACGGGACGGTTGGGAGGTATTCAATATGTATATTCTTATGTAGGGTGGTTTTCCATGGGAGTGTTATATCTGTGCCTATGATGGATTTTCACCATACATCTGCCATTAATAGCCCAGAAGGGCAGTTTGGAGACCTGATGATGGCCTTTGGGTTGTTTATCACACCTGCCCTCTTACATTTCCATGATATCTTGGCTCAGTACATTGTGGTTTATTTGGAGGATGTCCTGATATTTTCTCCAGATTGGGCCACTCCTATACAACATGTCAGGGAGGATTTTTTTAAAACATTATATCGAAATGTATTGTTTTGAAATCTTGTCTAATTGTTTGGGGTTCAAAAAATGCCTTGCCTGGGTTATCTCATTACCCCTGAATCTTTTTGTGTGGATCCACTCCAAAGTCACACCTATTGAGATTGAAACCTGGAACACCCTACCAGTCTTAAAGCCCTACAATGGGGCAAATGTACTTACCTGGTCCTGTAGCGATCCTCGATTCCGACGGTGCGACGAGGATGAAGTCCAGCGCGATTCATGAAGATCGTGTGCCCGAGTTCCTGCATCCGTCGCTTCCCCCGTCGAGGTCCGCTGGAGTTCACCTTCTTCTTCCCGGTGCTTGTAAGTGCGTGTCTTGTGACACAATTCTAAATGTTAAATCTTGTGCGTTGTCCGAATCCGTCGGGTTGTCCGACGGCCACGCCCCCCCCATTTCTGTTGCGTGCAAGCCGGCGCCGATGCGGCAAAATCCGATCGCGTGTGACACAATCCCCGGTGCGATGCGGCACAATGTTTTTTGCGCTTCCCTAACTACTATTGCAAGTTTATTACATTCTTTTCTGTTTTAGCCAAGATGTTGACTGGTATTACCAAAAAAAAAAAGTGTTGATGCGGCCAACTGGGTTCCAGAAGCTGAACCAGAATTTGTAAGAAACGCTTTGTAAACGTTCCAGTCCTGATTCGCGTGCAAGCCGGCACCAATGTGCAACAGTCAGATCGCATGCGCCAAAAACCCGGGGCAATTTGGCACAAAACGGTGCAAAACGGAAATATTCGGGAAAACTCAACGGAATCGCGGTCCGTGGACCCTTAGTAAATGTGCCCCAATGATTACTGATCAGAACTGACAAGCTTACTGGGCATTATTCTTTACCATTCTGGACATACCATCCTGGTACAAAAAATGTCATGCTTGATGCCCTCTCTCTCGAGTTTTTGTACCAGCAATACTGCAGCTGTTGCTCATAAAAAAACTTGCCCCGTGTCTCGGGGTTGATTATGATCTTGCCCTTGCAGCTACTGCTGATAAATAGTTTGTCCACAATAATCTCCACCTTCGAGTGCTGGATGGAATTCATTATTCTGTAGTAGCGTGGCACCCTGGTATTACGGGAAGCAAATATTTGTTGGCGGCTAGGTGGCTGTACAGGTGGCCTACATGGTCTCACGATGTCCAAAACTTTGTGGAAGCTTGTGAGGTGTATGTCAGGACTAAAGTCCATCACCATCTTCACGTCTGTGCTTGTGAACAGCGCTCTCAATACCACGAAGCGCAACAGACACATAAATGCCGGACTTGTTTCTGACTTCCTTCTTACAGCGATAGACGTATTTGACAATGGCTTATTTTAGCCGAAACGTTATACTTTGGATAACCGCAATAAAACTTTGTTCATTAACTTCAACTTTGTGTGCATGGATATTCTTTATACATGTAATGGGGTAGGATCCCTTCTAGAAGCACCAACTGATTATGAGAAGTGCATAACAAGGACATTTGATATATGAACTGTAGAAAGGGTTAATGAACATTGAGAGACATTTCTGACTGCATATCTAAAACTAAAGAGAAGCTATTAACTTTCCACGGCTATAGCAGAAATTGCTTTTGAGTAGAAAACCAGACTTATTTACTACACAAAGCAGACAGCCTGACAGTTGCTGCCTGGAATGGAAAGTTGTTTACTATTTTAGAAACTTTCTATCATACAATATTATGGGGACTCAATGTAAGTCTACGGGAGAATGCTATGTCATTGTTTGTGCTGAAATGTATCCACTTCTCCCCCGGTAGAAGATATATAAAGAGAACAGTCACAGTCCCTAGGGTCCTGCAGTTAGGGAACAGTGTTTGGAACAGGATACTCTGCTAGACTGACTAAGTGACAAGAAGAAGAAGCCGAGATGGGGACACTTTGCAGTAGACCCTGGACTCTAGCCTTTGGACAAAAAGATGGACAGCTAGCCCAGGGCTTTCCGCAGCACAGAACCCTTCTTCTGCCAGGGGGGAGATTGGAGAGGTCAGCCCTATGATATTGCTTTGCACTTGCAGTAAAGAAGGAAACTGTTCACTGTAGACCGTGACTCTTCCGACCCTTTTCCCATTGGTGTGCCCCATACCTTACTGAACACATTCGGAGAGTAGCAACTCATGCAGAGACCTTGACAGTACCTGGCAGAACTAGCATAGCATTGGGGCCACCCCTAACCCAGGCATTCTTTGTACAAGCCTTGATAATGCCCCCCAGACTATTGCCTAAGGAGTACACTCCCTCTTCTTGTACTGACTCTCCAGCACTAGAGATGAGAAGACGCAACATTTGCGTTTGGGTTCAGTGGCTGAACAGCCAATCCAGCAAATTGACGACCCTAGATACTAGTCATGGCTATGATTGGGGGTTTGGGTTTGGGTTTGGGTTCTGTGGCTGTATAGCCGATCCAGTAAATTGACGACCCTAGATACTAGTCATGGCTATGATTGGGGGTTTGGGTTTGGGTTCTGTGGCTGAACAGCCAATCCAGTAAATTGACGACCCTAGATACTAGCCATGGCTATGTTTGGGGGACACCAATCACAGTCATGGCTAGTTGCTAGTGGTGTGAATTTGTCGGATATGAGGTAATTGGGTTCATTTACTAAGGGGCCGAATCACCAGGTTTCCCAAATATTACCGATTTACACCGGTTTTTCCCTGAATTGCCCTGGGTTTTTGGCGCACGCAATCGGATTGTGTCGCATCCGCGCCGGCTTGCACGTGACGGAATTGGGGTGGGGTGGGGCGTGGACATCGGAAAACCTGACGGATTCGGAAAAAACGCGGTATTTAAAAAAGAATTTGTGTCGCTTGACACGCACTTACATGCACCGCAGAGAGGAAGGTGAACTATGGCGGACCTCGGCGCAGCAGCAACACCTGGTGGATATCGGGCGCACGGACCTTAGTGAATCCCGGCAGAACCCGAATCCTCGTCGGAGAATGCACCGCTGGATCGCAACTGGACCGGGTAAGTAAATGAGCCCCATTATGTCCAGGTCGCACGGGCAAACCCAAATCCATCTATGTGCACGTGCATCATATGACAAAATCTTCCTAAATGTAACGCCCAATGGTTCTATTCAAACATTCTACGCTCTATACTTAGATTGCAAGCTCTTGGGCAGCGATCCTGAGTGACAGCCCATAATAGATTCCCTCCAAACACGCAGTGAGATTTATATGGCGCCGGCTCCGTGCTGAGTCCTCGGTTGGCCTCTTCTACATTAAAAGTAGTGAAGGAGGAAGAAGAGTCGGAAAGAAAATGGGAAATGCTGCAACTTCTTAAATCATGAATACCCCGTCCAACGTGAGGACCAGAGACGAGAACTCAATTAGCAATAAAACATGATATGCTGGATGTGTCGTCCCGGATAGAAATGAATAAATCCTGGCGATTGGAGCATCATTACCAGTTTTATACTCACCAGATCCGCATGCCACTTCCTCAGTCCATTTATCTCCGTTTTACGAGAGACATATATTATCCTAACAGAAAAAACACCGCGTCCTCAGCACATGTCATTAATCTTTATATCTCGCGCTCCGCAGAAGTGGCGCCGCCCGCTCACAAGCTTTGCTTAATAAAAGGAACAAGTCACTTTCATTCCGCGGCTGGAAGGATGGAGAAGGAAGAGTTCTGTACGGAGGGGTATTTTTTTTTAATACTTGCATTTGTTTATAAAATAAATTAAAATGTGAAAAGAAAATATTTTTTTTCATTTCATTTCTGGAAATGAATGAAGATACAGAGATGTGTGGTTTTTACACGGATAAAATGTCATGGAAAAGTAAAACGTAAAAATGGTTAGAAGAGAAATTGCAGGTTTTGTTTTACAGTTTTTCTTAATTGAAAAAGATGAATGGAGGTAGAAAGATAGAAAGAATGATAGATAGATATGAGATAGATAGATAGATAGATATGAGATAGATAGATAGATAGATAGGAGATAGATATGAGATAAATAGATAGATAGATAGATGGATAGATAGATAGATAGATAGATAGATATGAGATAGATAGATATGAGATAGATAGATGATAGATAGGAGATAGATAGATAGATAGATAGATATGAGATAGATAGATATGAGATAGATAGATGATAGATAGGAGATAGATAGATAGATAGATAGATAGATAGATAGATAGATAGGAGATAGATAGATAGATAGATAGATATGAGATAGATAGATAGATAGATATGAGATAGATAGATAGATGGATAGATAGATAGCTATGGGATAGATAGATATGAGATAGATATATAGATGGATAGATAGATAGATATGAGATAGGAGATAGATAGATATATATGAGATAGATAGATAGATAGGAGATAGATAGATATGAGATAGATACTGATAGATATGAGATGGATAGATAGATAGATATGAGATAGATAGATATGAGATAGATAGATAGATAGATAGATAGGAGATAGATAGTTAGATAGATAGATAGATAGATAGATAGGAGATAGATAGATAGATAGATAGATAGATAGATATGAGATAGATAGATAGATAGATAGATAGATAGATAGATATGAGACAGATAGATAGATATGAGATAGATAGATAGATATGAGATAGATAGATAGATAGATAGATAGATGATAGATAGATATGAGATAGATAGATAGATAGATAGATATGAGATAGATAGATGATAGATAGATATGAGATAGATAGATAGATAGATAGATAGATAGATAGATAGATAGATAGATAGATATGAGATAGATAGATGATAGATAGATATGAGATAGATAGATATGAGATAGATAGATAGATAGATAGATATGAGATACATAGATAGATAGATAGATAGATAGATAGATAGATATGAGATAGATAGATAGATAGATAGATAGGAGATAGATAGTTAGATAGATAGATAGATATGAGATAGATAGATAGATAGATAGATAGATAGACACTTGGAACCTAGATAAATATATTAGAAATAGACAGATAAATAGATAGATTTGAAATAATATGATATATATGAAAGATAAATAGATAGATAGAGAGATGTTATATAGAAACATCGGGGCACATTTACTAAGAACAGTGCAGTGTGTACTATGTGCAGTTGCCTGTGTAGTATGCAGGGGAGAAGCATGACGGAACGGTGTCCCTAGGGTGGGGTGGGGGGCGGGACTACTCCTCACTGGCCACTCCCATGGGACACTGCTCTGTAGAGAGAAAGGTAAACTTTCATCTAACTTTTTGTTTTAATTGTAAAAAGCCAGATTTATTATAGAAACACTTTGGGAATGTCCAAACTGTTCTCTGTGGGGACAGGGCTCCTGATGACACTCAAGAGGACCTGTCAACCATAATTTCGGCACTAAAGTAAGCAGCTCCTAGTGCTTAAACAAATCCGCAGTGTTAGAGTGATAGAGTTACTGCACTAACCCCGCCCCAACCCCGCCCCCTCATGAATACGTCGGACCGCTTTGCGAGTGGTCTGATTACATTGTACTCCGCCGCAGTGTTAGATAGCACTATCACTCTAACATCGCGCCGTTTGTTTAAGCACTAGGAGCTGCTTACTTTAGTGCCGAAATTATGGGTGACAGGTCCTCTTTAATGAGGAACAATGAACAAACAGACAAAAACAGAGACATCACTCTCCAACACCCACATCAAATAACATTCAGTTTGTAATTGCAACATCCCCCACCGGGGCCTAGCCCTTGAGGTGCGGCCTGGAGACAGCCGGGGCCCGCGGTACCGGAGTGGCTGGCGGTTGCGGCCTAAGCACGCTATTGTCACGGTGCTTGGTACGGGGGAACCGGAGGGCTGTCCTACAGCCTGGCAGGTCTCCAGCAGGGTGGTGTTGGCAAGAAAAGATGAGGGAGTGGCTGCTATAGCGAATCTCCCTGGGGCAACCCCTTAATGTCCCGAGTGTGAGTCTCTGGGTGATGGACAGGGTGCCGGTGATGAAGGCAGCCGTATTAGCAGGGACCAGACGGAGGCAGAAGTTGAAGAAAACAACTTACAGTTCTTTATTTGAACCGCAGGAACCGCAGCAAACGTGCCTTTAACAGGTAGATGGAGTGCTGAGATGTAAGTTGGAGGGAGCCTCAGGAGATAGTTCACCAGCCTGGATGTAGAGGGCAGGCTGGGAGGCAGCTGTGTCCTGGTAGGAAGCTTCAGCTTGTCCTGTAGGGCTTCAGGTATCACCTTTAAAGGTAAGATGATACCCCTTTTCCTCACTACACTAACTCTAGTCTTATACTCCACTCTTCAGAGGCAGGGGCTAGGCTCTTCCTGCTCTGGTATGGGCTAGACTGAGATTTCTCACTCACTCACTCACTCTAAGTCTACAAGATCTTCTCCTCTTCTCATCTGGGAGAGACTTCTCCAGAACATTCCTGGCCAGGGGGTTTTATTACCTCCCTTTGGTCAGGTGGTGGCTGCTCCTCCAATCACATCTCAGCTTACAGAGCACAGGATGTAACACATATCATTGGACAACAGCATCTTGCATCATACAAAATACTTAACCTCTGCCTTGCCAGGCAGGATTCACCACTGCAATACCGCTATGTCCTATCAGGACCATGTTGTGTAATGGGATTACATGCAGGTGGGACGTATTTGCAAACCCTCCCTCGCCATTGCATTTGCGAGGGTGTTGCATACCCCGGGGGCAATTGAAAGAGCCGCCCTCGGCTCGACTATAGATGTTTTGGGGCACAGAGGGGGCTAAGGGCACTTCTGGGAAGTGCAGGCTATGGGAGGTGTAGGGACAAACCGCCCATGGTCCTGGAGACAGGCACCTGGGTTGGTGTCGGACTAAGACAAAAATATGTAGCTGTATGACAGTTGGTCGCTGACGCCATTAAACCGAACTGTACAGTAGGAAAGGTGTGGTGTCATGTCCTGTAATCCACTCCTTGCACCAAGGCCTGTATATTTGTTTTATCAACGCTTCTTCCCTGGCGGCAATTATATAAGGTGTCTATCTGCATTGCGTTAGCATATGCGACACGAGTACCTCCTGACTGGCATCCTTACCCATGTATGGGTGGCATCCAGGTGCTATCTGTGTAACACCCCCGGTCCTCTAAAGACCCGCAGTTTACGGACTACCCCCATGTGCAAACCTCAGTTTGAGGGATCAGGTAGCGGTCAGTGTTTTACATAAAGACGGTCCGACACAGCCACACTACAACCTGTAAAGCCTATGAAAGGGTTAATGCAGACTACTGGCATATATGACAGTGTGCAAACATTTGGTAAGTTCACATTGGCTTAGGAGCCCAATGGGTACACATCTTAAAACGTTACAAACGTTACAGAGGTAGTTAGGCTACTCAGGGTAGCAGAATAAATGTCTCTTTACCTGAAAAGGAAAAGGCATAAAGAGTGCAAGCAGAATGTCCATACCTAGAAGGGAGGCATTAAGTGCAAAATGATAATAAATTACATGGCAACCTTTCCTGGTAGTATCTGGCAAAAGTCTCACAGAAGGTCTTTAATAACAAAAGTTCATCTTCTGGGTACAGCCCTTGATGTGGGGAAAAGTGCAATAAAGAAACAAAGGGTCTCCTCTATTTGGAGAGGGACAGAGTCCTTTGAAGAAATTCTCTGCTGTGGCAGAGGAAGGGGTGCTATCATAGCACAAGACAGTGTATAATCTCTTGACTGAGATAAATAAGGGTAAGAGTCTCAGGAAAGTCTCTGGCTCTTTGGGGTAAGGACAGAAATAAATATTTACAATGGACAAAGTACCTGGAGAGGGCTACAGCCCTTCAGGGGTTAGTCAGATGCACCTTCGCTGGGTTCAGCAGGGACAGGATCCAAAGACAATAGGGAATCCTGTGCGTCCTCAGCGGGAGTAGGTGCCGGCTGGGGACACCCGGTGGCAGTAGCGGGTACTGCAGGTGCAGCAACATCCTCCGGACCTTCAGGGGGAGGAGCGCTGTCGCCCGGGGTGTCGGCTGTTCCAGCCGGGGGCTCAACTGAGCCAGGGACCACGGAGGGGTCCAGGAAGAAATAAACAGGGCCCGGCGGCCGCGCCGCAGCTCCTTCCAGCTCCGGTTCTTCCGGGGCCGGGTCATCACCCCATTGGTAACCGGCAAGGGGAGATGTGGGCCTAGATGGAACCTCCGGACAAGGTTCGCTAGCCGGGATGTCTTCTCCCACAGAAGAGCCGCGGGACCTTGCAACGCTCCCGGCAGGGGAGACGGTGGGGGTGGCGCCCTGGATCATGCCCGGCCCATGGATGGCAATGGGACCCGTACTCACGATTACCGTGGATGGGGCATTCACGTGGGTCACCGCCCGGGGACTCGCAGCCGAGGAAGAAGAAGTGTTCGGAGACTCCGGCCACTCGTCGTCCTCATACCAGTCGTCGTGCGGGAAGTAGCGGTCCTCATCGGAGTCGGGGATCCGGATCACACCAGCCGCCCAAGGTCCTCGGGGCCCCTCTTGCAGGGAGAATTCAATGCACTCGCCTGGCTTCAGGTTGTGCTGGCTCTCCGGCAGATCAGGCCTCTTGACGGACCGGCGGGGTATAAATACTTCCCGTCCGGTGTAGTCCTGGGTGGCAAAGCCATAGCCACGCTGCTTATCGAAGAACCGGACCATGCCAGTGGTGCGGTTCTTTTCCACCCAGGCTCCAGCTGTAGACCGGCCGGCCATGTAGCGTTGGGCCTCCTTCTCGCGGCGTCGCTGCTCCGAGACAGCGTCTCAGAGTCGCTGGCGGGCGGCCTCACCTCGGCCTCGAGGCTGCGGAGGTGCCGGTGCTGGGGCTCGTGGCTCCGATGCAGGCTCGGATCTCCGTGATGGTCGGGCAGGTGCCGGAACAGGAGCAGGAGCAGCCGGAGGATCAGGAACCGTCACAGCAGGGCTGACAGGCCGAACAGCAGGAATGGTAGGCCTCGGAGCAGGTGGCACAGCCGCAGTAGGCCCAGGCGTTGGCTCGACAGGAGTCGGGGCCTCCCCACGTGGCGCCTCCACGTGGGCCTGCGGTACCGGGATGGTGACCGGGATAGGTATGAGGAACCGCCCGGGTGGAACTTGGTACTGCGTCACCATTTGATAACACGTCCTGGTGACGAAGGCCCGAGTCAATCCTCGGTGCAGCCGATGTCCAGCGGAGGGTCTCCGGACCGCCTGCGCAGAGACCACCACCATAGTCTCTAGTACCTCATAGAATTCAGGACGCTCCACAGGAGGGAAGGGCGGAGGACCCCACATGGTGTTGTCCTCACTGTCCAAAATCCACTCGAGTTCTGGCGTTTCTCTGAGGCGGGGCAAGAAGTCCGCCTCTAGCCAGTGGGAGGAGTCCAAGTCCTTCCCGCCAAGAGCTGTGGCGGGCTCTAATTTTTCCTGCGCCACAGGAGGCGGGGTTCGCGCCCCTCGCGTGTGGGTGGAGCTTGATGTGTCCTCTGGGTTTCCCGCCAGTGAAGGTTTTGGCGGGCTTGAATTATTTGCTGTGCCACAGTCTCTGAGGTAAAAATCTTCAGGCACGGCAGCGCCGGATGTAGCAGAGCTGGTACAGTTCTTGCCAGGATTAACCTCTGGAGTGCTGGAGCGGCGCTCGACAGCACGTGGCAGCAGTATAACACAGTTCATTCCAGAAACACACAAGCAGTTGGGCCTAAACCCGGATGGCAGCAGGGTTAGGCAGCACAGTCTTTTCAATAAAGGAAAGTCTTTAATGCCGTAATAAGGCACAGAAGTATCAATCCTGTTCGTGACGCCACTTGCAACATCCCCCACCGGGGCCTAGCCCTTGAGGTGCGGCCTGGAGACAGCCGGGGCCCGCGGTACCGGAGTGGCTGGCGGTTGCGGCCTAAGCACGCTATTGTCACGGTGCTTGGTACGGGGGAACCGGAGGGCTGTCCTACAGCCTGGCAGGTCTCCAGCAGGGTGGTGTTGGCAAGAAAAGATGAGGGAGTGGCTGCTATAGCGAATCTCCCTGGGGCAACCCCTTAATGTCCCGAGTGTGAGTCTCTGGGTGATGGACAGGGTGCCGGTGATGAAGGCAGCCGTATTAGCAGGAACCAGACGGAGACAGAAGTTGAAGAAAACAACTTACAGTTCTTTATTTGAACCGCAGGAACCGCAGCAAACGTGCCTTTAACAGGTAGATGGAGTGCTGAGATGTGAGTTGGAGGGAGCCTCAGGTGATAGTTCACCAGCCTGGATGTAGAGGGCAGGCTGGGAGGCAGCTGTGTCCTAGTAGGAAGCTTCAGCTTGTCCTGTAGGGCTTCAGGTATCACCTTTAAAGGTAAGATGATACCCCTTTCCTCACTACACTAACTCTAGTCTTAGACTCCACTCTTCAGAGGCAGGGGCTAGGCTCTTCCTGCTCTGGTATGGGCTAGACAGAGATTACTCACTCACTCACTAAGTCTACAAGGGCTTCTAGTCTTCTGCCAGGCAGGATTCACCACTGCAATACCGCTATGTCCTATCAGGACCATGTTGTGTAATGGGATTACATGCAGGTGGGACGGATTCGCAAACCCTCCCTCGCCATTGCATCGGCGAGGGTGTTGCATAATCCACATTCAAACTACTCGATTTACAGGGGTTATACATATTACTGCTTGTATAATGGAAAGTTCTACAATGTTCCGAAATACTTTCTGTATCAATTCCTCATGGTTTTCTAGATCTCTGCTTGCTGTCATTCTATTGGAAGCTTCTATGTTTACTCAAAGTGGACAGAAATCTGACCATGGTCACACAGGTGCACGGCTCATTATATATCCCTGGTCACATGATGCCACACAGGTGCACGGCTCATCCTATATCCCTGGTCACATGATGTCACACAGGTGCACGGCTCATTATATATCCCTGGTCACATGATGTCACACAGGTGCACGGCTCATTATATATCCCTGGTCACATGATGTCACACAGGTGCACGGCTCATTATATATCCCTGGTCACATGATGTCACACAGGTGCACGGCTCATTATATATCCCTGGTCACATGATGTCACACAGGTGCACGTTTCTTTATATATCCCTGGTCATGTGATATCACACAGGTGCACGGCTCATTATATATCCCTGGTCACGTGATGTCACACAGGTGCACGGCTCATTATATATCCCTGGTCACATGATGTCACACAGGTGCACGGCTCATTATATATCCCTGGTCACATGATGTCACACAGGTGCACGGCTCATTATATATCCCTGGTCACATGATGTCACACAGGTGCACGTTTCTTTATATATCCCTGGTCATGTGATATCACACAGGTGCACGGCTCATTATATATCCCTGGTCACGTGATGTCACACAGGTGCATGGCTCATTATATATCCCTGGTCACGTGATGTCACACAGGTGCATGGCTCATTATATATCCCTGGTCACGTGATGTCACACAGGTGCATGGCTCATTATATATCCCTGGTCACGTGATGTCACACAGGTGCATGGCTCATTATATATCCCTGGTCACGTGATGTCACACAGGTGCATGGCTCATTATATATCCCTGGTCACGTGATGTCACACAGGTGCATGGCTCATTATATATCCCTGGTCACGTGATGTCACACAGGTGCACGGCTCGTTATATCACACTGCTCTGATTACTCTCTGATACTAACGAGCCGCGCACCTGTGTGACCATGGTCAGATTTCTGTCCACTGGAAATAAACAATAAAGCTTCCTATAGCAGGACAGCAAGCAGAGATCTAGAAAACTATGAGGAATTGATACAGAAAGTATATAGGAACTGTTCAAACAATATTCAAACAATATCCATTACTTGTTGAAATGGGAATTCCCCTTTAAATGGGTGTTCCCATTTCAGTATATAAAAATGATATGATAAAAAGTTATACAATGTTCCAATATACTTTCTGCATCAATTCCTCACGGTTTGCTAGATCTCTGCTTGCTGTCATTCTATTGCAAGCTTCACTGTTTACAACCAGTGCACGGCTCGTTAGTATCAAAGACACTGGGGCACATTTACTTACCCAGTCCTGGGGAGTTCAAGAAAGTGCATTGTCCGACCCTGAATGCCCTGTGCGATTCACTAAGATCGTGCGCCTGATATCCAGCATGTGTCGCTTCCCCGCTCAGGTCCCCGGAGTTCACCTTCTTCTTCCTGGTGCATGTAAGTGCATTGTCTTGCGACACAATTTGAATCTTAAATCTAGGAATCGGGGGTCTGCAGTACCCTTAAAGGGCATCTACCACCAGACTAAAAGACTGAATGCAAATGAGCCTGAGGGGCTCCAGGTTCCATTAACACCTATGGAGCCCAGAGCCCCTCAGGCTCATTTGCATAAAGACCTTCATCCTAGTGGTAGATGTCCATTAAGGAGGTAGCCTTGTAGATGCAACTTATCTTATGTATCTTGGATGTTTTTAACCTGTTGTTTGCACTATATTTGCACTTTCTAAGCATTTCGGGCATATTACGGATGTATATTTACAGTTTTTTTCACATGTATTTAACCAAATTATGAAATTTAGTGCATGAGTGCATGAGGCAGATATATAAACAAAATGTTGTCCGTCATGTGACTATCCAAACCCCGCCCCCCACATTCATGTGCATAACATCAATGTGATAAATATTTTGTAAAAGCAGAACAAAAACATATACTTAGTGCTGAATATACAAAGTAGCACAATGTGGTCTATAATAAAGCATATCAGTAGTGCTTAATAGGGCGACCCAATTTGAAATTTACAAGTCATAGAGCTGATCGCGATATACAAGGTGCCTAATAAAAACCGAGGCTCTTGACCCGGGGATTTGCAATGCCCCCAAAATAAACCGATATTGAACGACGAAGACCATTAAATTGTTGTGCGTATGAGGGTAGGCCGCAGCATTTATTTTTTTGGAAAAAACCTTAGTTAATTAAATAACAAATCATTTAAAGTGCAAAACAGATGAAAACAAGAAAAAAACCTTCGCCCGAAAATGGCGGCTTCTGGACGGCAGACGTCATGTGGGGGCCTTCCTTTTGCCTACGGGCATGTGAAACTCCGCCAATGCTGTGACATCTGAAAAGACAGAGAAAACAGCCAGAAACCGGAATGCCGAAAAAAACTGAAAATAAATATATCCTGAGGGCAGGGTGGGTGGGTGACTTCTCACCGCTTGGTCCCGGCAGAAGGATCTAGTTTTGCCCCACGTGCCCCCAATGCTTTTAAAACCACGGGGCGGGCTCTGCAATCCGGCCTCCCACCTCCTTTAGTTACCGCCCAAAAAATAGGGGCCAATCGCCTTCTTCTGCATCCTTTAAAAAATTAAATAAAAATCCCCCGCCCCCCCGGCTAGTGATGTTGCCCGTCCTCTGATCGCCATTCTGAATAGTGTATACTGTGAACGGATGTCAGCATGTCGCTGAACCGCATGAGTGGCACGCGAGCCCTGCTTACCGGACTGCGCATGCGCCAAGATCCCGGGAAGTATCAGAGAGCTGTCGTGGTGCTGTCATGGAAACGTGTACACAGCGCGTCCACAGCATACAGCCGCTGGATTCGAGCTGCTGCACGTAAGCATAACCAAGCGCCGATCGTGCCCAATGTAAAGAAAATATGAAGGCACACTAGTCCACCGTTCTCCAAGGAATATGTTGTCACTAAGTGTGTCACGTCCCTTAGTTAGAGACATATGTCCCATTCGGACCCATAAAGAGCCCAGAACTCTGGGATGCCACAGGATAACGTGGCCCCTACTTAATGACCCGCCATATAGTAAAAGGAAATAGATTGTGGTAGACAACATAAAGAGTACAGCGGACAATATTGAGTTGTGCTATTAGGACTGGAAGACGGATTATTGTGACAGCGGATAACAGGCGTATACGGAATCAATTATATGCGATATAGTAAGAGGGGGAAACACGCAGGGGGACATTAATCATAGGGGGTCTCAGGTTCGCCTGTTTTTGCACCTGGTTTGTTCTCTTTTTGGCTCCTGATCTATGATGGATCTGGTTCTGCCTTAGTAAATGCGTTTTGGAATTGTCGCCTGTCCGATTCATTCGCGCCTAAATTTGTCTCACATTGTCAGATCTCATTTGTGAGCAATAATGAAAGGAGACTGAGAAAATGTGACAGAACGTTCAGGGCTTCATCTCTGCACAAATAACTATCATTGTGATGTAACTGCAGGGACTAAAAGTGACAGAGATGGAAAAAAAAAAAAATTCTTGCTCAGATGAGTCTTTTCCTTTTTTATTATAATTTACAGTAAATGGAGACTGATAATATTCTCAGATCTGTACAATAAGACAATAATCACTCCCAGAGATGATCCCATAGACCAGGGGTCTCAAACTCAATTTACCTGGGGCCGCTGGAGGTAGATTCTGGGTAAGGCTGGGCCGCATCAAGTTTTCCACACAAAATGCGCTTACAAAATATCATTATTCAGATTCAAATGTCATGGCGTCTCCCAGCGCAAGGAAAGCCCCGAGCGGGGAGACGTGTTTTCTCTATGAACGCGTCCTGTGCACCGAGGGGTCCCAAGCTCCTACCACACTGAGCCCAGTCAGGGACACTCCATCCCCCCCTCCCCCCGGTACTTGCCTCCCATCGAAGAAGATGAAGTCGCCGCTCTGACCTGCACCAAGTGCGTTCAGAGCGGCGACTTCATCTTCTTCAAGTACCGGAGGGAAGGGGATTAACCGGTTACGGGCCCTTTCCTGTTTTTTCATGTCCATTTTTCACTCCCCACCTTCAAAAATCTATAACTTTTTTATTTTTACACGTAAAGAGCTGTCTGACGGCTTGTTTTCTGCGTAACAAATTGCACTTCATAGTGATGGTATTAAATATTCCATGCCATGTACTCGGAAGCGGGAAAAAAATTCCAAATGCAATGAAAATGATGAAAAAAACGCATTTGCGCCATTTTCTTGTGGGCTTGGATATTACGTCTTTCACTGAGCGCCCCAAATGACATGTCTACTTTATTCTTTGGGTCGGTACGATTAAGGGGATACCAAATTTGTTATAGGTTTATAATGTTTTTTACAAAAATTAAAACCTCCTGTACAAAAATTATTTTTTTGATTTTGCCAACTTCTGGCGCTAATAACTTTTTCATACTTTGGTGTACGGAGCTGTGGGTGGTGTCATTTTTTGCGAAATTTGATAATATTTTCAATGATATCATTTTTAGGACTGTACGACCTTTTGATCACTTTTTATAGATTTTTTATATTTTTCAAAATGGCAAAAAAGTGCCATTTTCGACTTTGGGCGCTAGTTTCCGTTACGGGGTTAAACGCATTGAAAAAACGTTATCATATTTTGATAGATCGGGCATTTTCGGACGCGTCGATACCTGATGTGTTTATGATTTTTACTGTTTATTTATATTTATGTCAGTTCTAGGGAAAGGGGGGTGATTTGAAATTTTAGGTTTTTTTATTATCATTTTTTTTTTTTTAACTTTTTTGTATTTTTATTTATACTATTTTTCAGACTCCCTAGGGTACTTTAACCCTAGGTTGTCTGATCGATCCTATCATATACTGCCATACTACAGTATGGCAATATATGGGGATTTTCCTCCTCATTCATTACAATGTGCTATCAGCACATTGTAATGAAGGGGTTAAAACGAAATAGCCTCGGGTCTTCGGAAGACCCGAGGCTACCATGGAGACGGATCGCCGCCCCCCGATGACGTCACGGGGAGCGGCGATCCCAGGTAAGATGGCGGCGCCCATGCGCCGCTATCTTTTTGAGGCTGCCGACAGCTTTGCCGGCAGCCATCGCTGTGCAAACACCCGCGATCGGTACTAGCACCGATCGTGGGTGTTACCGGTAAGCCTTTGCTGCAATATGCAGCAAAGACTTACCGGCTATGGAGAGGGCTCGGCCCGTGAGCCCTCTCCATGCAGCGCGACCTGCCCTCTCCATGCAGGTGGGGGCCGCAAAATATTGGCCGCGAGTTTGAGACCCCTGCCATAGACAATGATGAAGTCCTTACTGGAGAAATTTTACATTTTAAATCTGCTCCGAAGTATTTTCCATGTTGCATGGAGGGAATTTTTCATTTGGGAACCTAAAATGTATGTTTTTAGTAATGAAAAGTGATTCTTGTTTGGAAGTGCACCTGCTCAGAGTAGGTGCATTTTTGCGCCTTTTTTTGCTCCTTTTTAGGCGTGTGATAGATCCCGTGCAAACATAGTGAGAGCCTCCTTTACAGGGGCACAGAAGCCGCGCACAGGGAACTTCCGGTCCGCGATGTGGCCGGCTCCTCCCATCCATCCCGATCTCTCGGCGTTGTAAGCGCTGGGAGATGGTGTCGGATGGGAGATTCCGGCCGGGCGGAAGCTCCCTGTGCACCCTTGTAATGAAACTGGCGCACGGAGAAGACGGGCCGCGGCGGGGGACATCGGCGGCGTCGGACGAGGTAAGTAGATGCTTATTATGTTTGAATAGCCCACCCCAGCCCGGCCCACAGTAATTTTTAAGACCCGAATAACCCCTTTAATACTGTACTGAGTGCCATTTTGTGTAAAGCTCGCACCCTTATACATTAGCCCACAGTTAATACAGTTACAGCACGGATAACAGCCTTTTCTGACACATCCGGACAGACTAAGCTGTCTGTTTGTTTTAAAGGAACCGACGTCGGATTTCACCAGCCTGTCCCTAATATTTTGTGATCTGCGATAAGAGAATAAAGGTGGATTCTCAAATTCTGGGACTGTGGCATTGCTGCCTAGCAATTTTGGCCAATGTTTACGGATAATTTTAGCCACACTTTGGTCGTTATATATGTGCTAATAAATGGGATTTGCTTCATGTCAATAGATCCTTTATTTGTTTTAAAGGGAAGCTGTCACCAGAAGACCCATTTTTAGCACTCCCCCAGTCCACACAGAGCATAGTACATACACTGCCAAAGTGTTTTTGAATTAAAAATTGGTTTTACAGAAAAAAAGGTATGTTATATTGTACCTTTCATTAGCATCTGCTGTGTGACTAGGCAGTTGCCTATTGGGAGGGTCTGGAAAGGAGCAGTTCCCCCCCACCCTTGGGAAACAGCTTCTCCATGTGACCTTTTCAAATATATAAAAACACCCATCACTGGGCTTAGCGACGCCCCCTGCTCCTCTACAGCCAATCCCGAGTGTGGGGAGTTATTCATATATTTGAAAAGGTCAAATGTTTCCCAAGGGTGGGGGGTGGGGGGGAACTGCTCCTTCCAGCCCCTCCCAATTGGCAACTGCCTAGCTGACTAACAGTGGGTTTGGTATAAATATCTGTCTCAAACCCTCCACCTTTATGGTATATATATATATATGAAATTTGTACTGATGCACTTCTTTAGTTAATGCATATGTAATGTGGGGGTGTGTTCTAGTCCATCATGTGACCAATTCCGCCCCTTTATATACTCACCTGTTTCAGTCACTTTATCATGCTTGAAAAAGGCTCATCAGCCAAAACGTTGCATTTGGAATAAATCGTGTTTTCTTAAATTTTTGTTTCATCTGGATAGCTGCTGTTTTTGTCTTGGATAGAAAGATAGACAGATATTTGGATATGTAATTGATAGAATGGTTTTTTTGGAAGTAGAAAGAAAGATCTATTGAGATTCGTATAATCATAGAAAAACTGATTTGAGATTTAAAAATATGCAGGGGCACAACTATAAGAGGGTGGGGGCCCATAGCAGACTTCTGAATGGGGCCCCCTTGTAAATGTATATA